>NC_083570.1:527500-827500 GCF_027579695.1 Neoarius graeffei
TTCCCTGTCCATCTGTCTGTCTGTATGTTGCTGTAACGTTATCTGAATGTTTTGTTCCGTCCCTGCGTGAAGGTGACGTATCAGCTGAAGATCCCGTGTACGGCTCTGTGCACCGTGCTCATGCTGAACCGCTCTCTGAGCCGCATGCAGTGGTTCTCCATCTTCATGCTGTGTGTGGGGGTCACCCTGGTTCAGTGGAAACCTGCTGAGCTCACTAAGGTCCAGGTGAGAATGCGCGCACACACACACACACACACACACACACACCCCAGAGATTTTAGTGTGGAATCAGCAGGTGATGGTGTGAACTCGGACATCTCAATCTTTACACCATAACAATTAAGAGATCTGAATTCTAAACTCGTTCTAGAACCCTGTAGAACATCCCAGTGATGTAATATAAACGTTCTCAGGTGGAACAGAAGCCCATCATCGGCTTTGTGGCCATCACCGTCGCAGTTCTCTGCTCTGGATTTGCAGGTTTCATTTCATTCTCTGTATAATTTATTCCTTTATAACGGCGTTGGTTTCAGTGCAGCTGCCACGCCCAGATGTTGAGTGAAGAATCCCCCTGCTGTGTGTGTGCTCTTTTCAGGTGTGTACTTTGAGAAGGTGTTGAAGAGCTCGGAGACGTCTCTGTGGGTGAGGAATATTCAGATGTACCTGTCCGGGATCGCCATCACTCTGCTGGGCGTGTACATGACGGACGGAGCGCAGGTGATGGAGAAAGGGTTCTTCTACGGCTACACACCGTGGGTCTGCGTTGTCGTCTGTGAGTCTCTCACACACCCATACGATGTTTAGTTCACTTCCTGTGAACGCTGCACGGGTTTATTTTTTACATAAATGAGCATTATACTCAGCAGCTATTACATTTCTCAGAAAAGTACTTTTCCTCGTCACCCCAGCAATACCCTCAAGCGTACACCTTTAGTACACTTGTAACCAGTAAAGCTTAACTCTAAAAATTAATTTCGGTCCGTTTGTGGCGTAAATTATTTTACAGCTCGCTGTATTCTCGTGTCCAACATTTAACGTTTTGAAACCGAGAAAATGGTTGATGAGCGAACGGCTGTGTTTTTCTCACTTTCTCAAAATCAGGGTTTCCCCAGGTTTGACCACCATAAGACCTTTTTAAGGCGACTTAAATGAGAATTAAGACCTACGTCGCACCCATTATGTGGTCGTAGAACACCAGATCAAATTCCCAATAATGACAAATGTTTCAAGTAAAAATACTTTTATTTTAAAAGTTATATACTTAAAAGTCATTATGTGCATTGCTTGTCAAATTTTCACATTCAAGACAAGCAAGACCGAATTTTGTTCTGGGAGACGTTTTGTTTTTTCCACAGCAGAATGTTGTAGCGACTTCCGAGTCTGGGAACGCAGCCTTAGGCCCAATCCCAATTCTAATTTCTACCCCTACCCCTCCCCCTTCCCCTCCGCCTTCCCCTTGGCCCTTCCCCTTGAAACTGAGCTACAAGGGATAGGGCTTGAAATTCAACCCTTACGTATTGGGATAGCCCTTCAACAATCGCATACGTCATCGCGTACCTCCGTCAGCAAAACGCAACCAAATGCGTCATTGGCTGCGACCAGCCGCTACAGTCAGAGGCAGAAATCTCTGCTGGCAGGGTGTGATTTGTTAACTAACACCACTGAATGGGATATCTTTGGCGCTTCGTGCACCACATCCGACAGAATGAGGTGTCAGAACACTCATGTAAACAATAAAAGCGAGAATAACAGAACAAAACGTACGCAGTAAAGCAACCGAAAACAATACTCACTCCCAAAGCTTTTAGCAGCAGCTTGGATTTCAGAAATCGCTGCTCATTCTCAGCTCGAAAGCGAATCAAGCGGCGTGTTTCCTCTGGATAACAACTTAAAACACGTAAATAATGGAGAAAATACATTTATGACAATCTTTCGCCGCGGGAACCGCCATCTTTCTGAAATCCGCATGAAATCTCGCTGAAATCCGCATGGCATTGTGGGAAATCACTCAAACCCCTTCGTTCGGAGTCAGCTCCAGGAAAATCTCCATTTGGAGGGGTACAGAAGCCCTACCCCTTCCCCTACCCCTCCGCGTTAACTGGGATTGGGATACCCCTACCCCTTCACGTGAACGCGCAAAATGGAGGGGAAGGGCCAAGGGGTTGGTCCAAGGGGTGAAATGGGATTCGGCCTTAAAGAGTTCGCTTATGCCCTCATTCGAGCTGTACGAGTGGTGTTCCGTAAATGTTTTTAAAATCCAGAGCACCTCTGATCGAAGTGTCGGGGTTCCACCGACGCCCATCATGCCACTGCTCGGCCCTTGTGTTGTTGCTAGCCTTGCTCGTGCCAACTCCAGGTGCATTCGGAGACTGAACCGTGCAGAACTGAGCGATGGGCTGGTGGTGGTGGAGGGCAGATGCAATGTGCTGTGAGACTCGAAAGCGAAATGACCTATAGTGGACAACTTGAAGGTCTTTCGACAAACACAGCCTCTTGCTTCAACGTCGCTTCCAGGAACCTCCCTCACCCAGTCACGATATCTTTCATCTGAAAGCCACTGCTGATTAAAACGACACTTCCCCATGCTGCGATTCGCGGAGTCTCCGCTCCACCACGGACTCTGACGATCGCGCCGGCGTGAAAACGCATAAATATTATTCCTTTCTTTGCGCACACTCCAAGAAATTCACTGACATTACGCAAAACCACGTAAATTTAAGACCTTTGTTTAAAAAATTAAGACTTGGGTAAAGCAGTTTAAGACTTTTTAAGGCCTTAATTTTGGAATATTCCATTTAAGACCCTGTGGCTACCATGAAAATCACAGTGACCGTAAACAGATCACCCTGTAGGTGTGCCGTGTTCATACTGTATGAGCTGATGAAGTGTGTGTGTGTGTGTGTGTGTGTGTAGTTTTAGCCAGTGTCGGCGGTCTCTACACGTCTGTGGTGGTGAAATACACAGATAACATTATGAAGGGCTTCTCTGCGGCGGCAGCCATCGTCCTCTCGACCATCGCCTCCGTCGTGCTGTTCGGCCTGCAGATCAGTGAGTATCCACGCCAGTGCTGATGAGCGTTCTGATGCGTTGAGATGTTTATAAAGTGTTTTTTTTCTCCCTCCTCCAGCCGTGACGTTCTTCAGCGGCGCGCTGCTCGTCTGCGTCTCCATTTACCTGTACGGTTTACCCAGACAGGACACCAGCACGCTAACCAAAGCGAGTAACGCTAGCAAAGAGAAGCTAATCAACGTGTGAGGATGAAGACACGCTCCACACATCTGTCTCTTTGAAACTAGTTCCATCACGCCTCTGGAGGTGGAGCCTAGCCTGGACAGAAAAAAGGGGGCGGGGCCAGCAGGAATCTGGATGACACCAGGACCTGTGAAAATTGTCAATTATTATTTCCTTAATGGGGTTCAAATGGTCGTCACTTTCTTTTTCCCTTCACCTCCTGTTCCCTCCAGCCTGGGAAGTGCACTCGGGCCGTTCCCTATCCCCTACAGGCTCGCACACTAACCTGCCGCAGTGACCCGTGCAGTGTGAGAGATGGGCTGGATTTTCTGTAATGCTTTCAGATCTGATTTTATTAAAAAGGTCGTCAGTTACACCTTATATGGTTGTGCCTAATTTACATATGACCATATAAGGATTACCTGACTTACATGTTTCATCAGTTTTTATCGCGGTGCATTTAGAACTTTATGGAGGAATAAAATAAATGGTGTTTGGACGTCAGTAATAAATTGGTCGCGTTTCTTTAGTTTTATTTGTACAGCGAAGTTGTTCTTCACATTTTCTCCACCGGAGTCGCACCCAGAATCTTCATCCCATGGGCCAGGACGGAGCATGTGCCTGCGAAGAGGTGGAGCCTGGCCTGTCAATCAGAGGAGTGGGTGGGACCACAGCCAGAGAGAGAGAGGACACAAATTATTATCCAAATCCAGTCTCAAGTGTGTGTGAGAGAGAGAGGTATTCTAGTAGTTGTTACCTGAGCTACGTCTGTCGTGCTTCCTTTCACCGGTAGAGCTCTGTGTGCTGAGGACACCAAGTGACTGAAGACACACACACACACAGAAAGAGTTAACACACACTGACTGAAGCCCTGATCTGCTTTAAAGCGGTGTAAGTGTGGTGTGATGGAGTTGTACCACAGCGTGAGCAGGAAGTTGACGAGGTAGCGCGGCTGCAGCTCAAGCGCAGACTGAAGCAGAACCTCGTCGTACCTGAGAACCAGGTGAGGGTTAGAACGCCACTGCACACTCTGCCCCAAATCTATCTCTGCTCCCTTATTCCCTCCACTAGATCAGAGATGTTCACCTTCAGCTACAGGGTTCTAGAGCACAGAACTGTTCCCCTTATCATTTAGAGCCCTACCTCAGCAAGTGCTGCAGGATTGAAACACTCCTCGGGTCCTGAAGATGAGAAGCGTTGAAGTGTGTGTGAGTCTCGTCTCCATGAGCCCTCAACAAACTACACACACACACGTGTTATACAGTCAAGGGTGCAGTACAGCACTCAGGTAAGCGTAGACAGTGTGTGTGTGTGTGTGTGTGTGTGTGTGTGTACCTGCGCAGGCGAGCGTGTGTGTACTGCAGAAAGACACCAGTGTCACCCTGAGCCTGCAACACCCGCTCCCAATCAAACACATAATCCGCCATCAGGGGACCTTTAAAGTCCTGAAACACACACACACACTTCTACAGGGTGCTGCATTCAGGACCGGTTCACTGACTCCGCCCCCAGGTCATTACCGTACTGCTGGGAGCAATAAGAAAGAGGGCGGGTGAGTAGGCGGGGTGTGTGTGAGATACCTGGATGATGAGAGCACTGATTCCAATCTGATCTGCTGTCAGCTCTGGATCACACAAAACTTTAGATGCTGCAACACACAATCATCATCATCACTTGTGGAGTGTGTGTGTGTGTGTGTGTGTGTGTGTGTGTGTGTGTGAAAAAGCTCTCACTCTTGGACTGATTCATGTTGTGCATCATTCTGTTCTGTGCTTCATTTATCACGTCCTCCAGGAACACCACGTCACCGCGCCGCGTACTCATCCCCTTCACCAAACCAAACGGCACGTGCACACACCTACACACACACAACATACTGTTCACTGTGTGGGCGTGGCACGGCGGCCATCACTGTTGCTTCCCTCCAGGTGCTCTGGTTTCCTCCTACACTCCAAACACGCGTTCAGTTCAACCGGCTGCTCTAAACTACCCCAAAGTGCGAGTGAGTGATCGTTCGTCCCTGTATTAGCCCTGTGACAGATTAGTGACCTACCCAGGGTGAGCCCCGCCTCTCGCCCCGCCCACTTCTTTAGCGCAAGGCGCTACTTTGCATAAACGCTGGTATAATTAGACTATACAGTTTAACATCATTATCTGTCATTGCTGTGGAAGCAAAAACTCGCGTGTGGGAGGAGTTCGGCGAGGTCCCGGAGCATGGACTGACCTTACCTAAGAGAAATTAGCACACAGGGTGGGGGACTCTTTTTTTTTTTAAGAAACAGGATTGGAGGGCGTGTCCCATCTTTCAGGCTCCCTGAGAGACTGAACCTCATGCTCAGGAGGAACAATGTGGGTTTTGTCCTGGTCATGGAACCAGCTCTGTCCCTCAGGGTGTCCTGTGGGGGTGTGTCATCAGCATGGGGTGTCGGTCTCCATCGGGACGGCCCTCTCTCACGGACTCTCTTCATGTCGCTTTACTGGTCCGTCTACATTCCACCCCCACCTCTGGTCGTGAGCCAATCTATAGTGGTGAGGTTACATCACGTTCATGATTGGCCAATAAGTTTTCACTTAAGCTCCACCCTCCCTGACCTCGGGACAGTCGTGCTTCAGTTCACCATCAGTACGGAACTTCTATCCTTTATTATTATTATTATTATTACTAACCCTGTTATATTAATCAGTGTAGCAGTAGTCGGACTGTGTTTGTGATGGCGGTGCAGTAACCTGTGGGCCCAGTGGTATCCCATCACACGCAGGATCTGGAAGAGCTGCTGGAAGTGAACCGACTGACTCTTATCTGTCTTCAGGAGATAAAACAGTTTGGTTTAGTCGGGGAGCTTGTCTTACATCTCTCACACACACACACGTGATATAAGGATGTGTTCTGCATCTCACCACGTAGATCATCTCATCAAAGCTGAACGTCTGTTTGCGCTCCAGAGCTGCAGCTACGTCCCTGAAACAACACCACCATCATCACACCGTTAAACTCCTGTGTGTGTGTATGTGTGTGAGAGAGAGAGAGAGAGTCTGACCTGGTGATGTACAGGGACGTCCCGTCACTGCGCACTACAGTGGAATAAGACGACATGTCTCCCTGCTCACTCAGATCCACCACTCCTGTCCCCTTCCTGTTCATCAGCCAATCACAATCAGTGCTACAATCACTGGGAATAATCATACACTCCGTGTGTGTGTGTGTGTGTGTGTGTGTGTGTCTCACTCGGTGGTCTTCAGCAGGCCGCGTGTCCGCAGGTCATTCAACACGTCCTGAGTTTTACTCTGATGGAAAGATTCACCTGAGTAGTGATCAAAGTGCACACCTAAACGCTGACACACACACAGTGACTGTATTTAGTGTGAATGATTTCATGAGGTGTTATTTGGTTAACAATATGTTTAATTAATGTGGTGTTAATTAGCTCGTTAGTGCTGTGCCACCTGATAGATCCTCCTGTACTCCTGCACTGTAATTTCTCTGAACTGTTTCCATAGCGACAGTGCCTGCTCCTCATGCTGCTCCAGACGTCTGTAGAACTCCGCGGCATCCAATCGGATACTCCCATCATGCTCCGCCTCCCGATTCACCTGGACGTACACCTGTCTCACACACACACACACCAATTTTTTGCATCGAGTGTGATTTATCCAAGACAGTGTATACACACACACTCACTCTCTCACACACACACACTCTCTCTCTCTCACACACACACACACACACATCAAAGAGGTGCTGCAGTGCGTTCTCCTTCAGCTTCTCCTGTGAGCCCAGACGCTGAAATCCAACCCCCAACAGCCCTGACACACACACACACACACAAAATCAACTTTCCGGTCACACTGTGTAATAAAACAATACACACCCTCATTTTATATTCTGTGTACACACACACTCTTACCAAACTGCATGCCCCAGTCTCCTAAATAATTAACTCGTATGACGTCATTTCCCAGAGCCTGCTTCAGATTGGCGATGAACTGACCTACACACACATTTATTTATTCATATATATATATATGGGTCAAATTGTACTCATTTGCATATTCATACACTGTTAAAATGAAACCTTTCAGGATTGGTCACAGGGCTCATTTGCATATTCTCCATTATTAATGAGTGAAGCTGTGGTTAACTCTCTCTCTCTCTCTCACCGATGATGGTGGATCTGAGATGTCCAGCGTGGAACTTTTTGGCGATGTTTGGTGAGCTGAGAGATGCGAAGATGACAAAATATTAAACACTACAGATCAGACAGGGCGTTGCAATCAGTGGGCGGGGTCTGCACGTGCTGGAGGTGTTACCTGTATTCGACCAGCGTCCTGCCCCTTGGCAGGGTTCTGAGGAGTTCACTCTTCACACCGAATGCCTGAAGGTCCTCACGGAGCTCCGACAAAACCTTCTGCAAACACACCCACGCACAGCGTTGAATACATTAGATAAAACATGTTAAATACAAATTAATTATATTTTTTTTGAACAATGTTTTTATTAATTTTTTTCAATAAGAACACAAATCACATTGACACATGCAACACAAGTTGCACAATGAGATGCAGGTGAAGCTCACTGCATACACATACATCCCCACGTAAAATAATAAAATACAATTGTCTCACACACACACACAATAGTCCTACAGATAGATACAGTGGTGCTTGAAAGTTTGTGAACCCTTTAGAATTTTCGATATTTCTGCATAATGACCTAAAACATCATCAGATTTTCACACAAGTCCTAAAAGTAGATAAAGAGAACCCAGTTAAACAAATGAGACAAAAATATTATACTTGGTCATTTATTTATTGAGGAAAATGATCCTCTGTGAGTGGCAAAAGTATGTGACCCTCTAGGATTAGCAGTTAATTTGAAGGTGAAATTAGAGTCAGGTGTTTTCAATCAATGGGACGACAATCAGGTGTGAGTGGGCACCCTGTTTTATTTAAAGAACAGGGATCTATCAAAGTCTGAGCTTCACAACACATGTTTGTGGAAGTGTATCATGGCACGAACAAAGGAGATTTCTGAGGACCTCAGAAAAAGTGTTGTTGATGCTCATCAGGCTGGAAAAGGTTACAAAACCATCTCTAAAGAGTTTGGACTCCACCAATCCACAGTCAGACAGATTGTGTACAAATGGAGGAAATTCAAGACCATTGTTACCCTCCGCAGGAGTGGTCAACCAACAAAGATCACTCCAAGAGCAAGGCGTGTAATAGTCGGCAAGGTCACAAAGGACCCCAGGGTAACTTCTAAGCAACTGAAGGCCTCTCTCACATTGGCTAATGTTCATGAGTCCACCATCAGGAGAACACTGAACAACAATGGTGTGCATGGCAGGGTTGCAAGGAGAAAGCCACTGCTCTCCAAAAAGAACATTGCTGCTCATCTGCAGTTTGCTAAAGATCACGTGGACAAGCCAGAAGGCTATTGGAAAAATGTTTTGTGGACGGATGAGACCAAAATAGACCTTTTTGGTTTAAATGAGAAGCGTTATGTTTGGAGAAAGGAAAACACTGCATTCCAGCATAAGAACCTTATCCCATCTGTGAAACATGGTGGTGGTAGTATCATGGTTTGGGTCTGTTTTGCTGCATCTGGGCCAGGACGGCTTGCCATCATTGATGGAGCAATGAATTCTGAATTATACCAGCGAATTCTAAAGGAAAATGTCAGGACATCTGTCCATGAACTGAATCTCAAGAGAAGGTGGGTCATGCAGCAAGACAACGACCCTAAGCACACAAGTCGTTCTATCAAAGAATGGTTAAAGAAGAATAAAGTGAATGTTTTGGAATGGCCAAGTCAAAGTCCTGACCTTAATCCAATGGAAATGTTGTGGAAGGACCTGAAGCGAGCAGTTCATGTGAGGAAACCCACCAACATCCCAGAGTTGAAGCTGTTCTGTACGGAGGAACGGGCTAAAATTCCTCCAAGCCGGTGTGCAGGACTGATCAACAGTTACCGCAAACGTTTAGTTGCAGTTATTGCTGCACAAGGGGGTCACACCAGATACTGAAAGCAGAGGGTCACATACTTTTGCCACTCACAGATATGTAATATTGGATCATTTTCCTCAATAAATAAATGACCAAGTATAATATTTTGGTCTCATTTGTTTAACTGGGTTCTCTTTATCTACTTTTAGGACTTGTGTGAAAATCTGATGTTGTTTTAGGTCATATTTATGCAGAAATATAGAAAATTCTAAAGGGTTCACAAACTTTCAAGCACCACTGTACAATCTATTGTTGCTTGAGAAAGGGTGCCCACACGTCTTCAAATTCTTGTATTTTACCCCTGATTACATTGGTTATCTTTTCTAATGTAACATACATTGCCAACTCTCTAATCCAAGCTTGTGTAGATGATACTTCAGTGTCTCTCCAAGACAAAGCAACCATCCTCCTGGATCAAAGTCTTACACTTCGAGTTAACAGAAAAGCAATCTGGGTACGGTATATCCCTAAAATACAAAGTTTTGCTACACAGGGTAGCTGAATACCTGTAATTTTACTTAGTGTGAACAACCATTTTCCAAAAAGTTACCAGTTTAGGACAATGAATTAACGTACCTTTCTCAGTCAAACATTTCACGCAAGTATCTGGTGTGTCAGGTGACCACTTATTCAGTTTCTCAGGGGTTATGCAAGTTCTCATTAACCATTTGTGTTGTAGTAGTTTCATGCGAGTGTTAATGGTTTGTGTTTGAGCTTTTACACAAGCTGTTCCCCACTCAGCTTCTTCAATATCTTCCTTAATATCTGAACTCCAAGCCCTCCTTCTGTCGTGACTAGATTCCCCATCATGTGAGACAAGTACTGTATAGAGATTTGGCGTTTCCCATTCATGCGTTTTAAAACAACGCCTTCGAGGCAGGACAGTGGCGGGACCTGTGTATCCTGATGACACTCTGATGAAATGAAATGAAATGCTTCAATTGTAAATATTTTTAAAAAAAAGTGTTTTTTTGGAATTAAATATTTCAAACAAAGGTCGTTAAATGTTAGTAAGGTGCCCTGAACATACAAGTCTCCAATTTTTTGCACCCCCTTGTCGGCCCAAACTTGAAAACCACCATGTGCCCGGCCAGGAGTGAACTGTGCATTATTCCAAATAGGTGAAAATTGAGAAATGGGAGGTGCATCACCAATACGTCTTAAGGAAGGGATTTGTTGTTTTTTTCTTTACAAATTAATTATACAATGTGAAATAACTGAAATAAAATAGTTTACTCGTACTCGTGCCTGGTCGTCTGTTAGCATTCATTAAAAACTGGTTCTGAATAATATTTCTGTGTGAATACGTATACTTCCTGGTTCAAGGCTACAAATGAGTGTCTCTATTAAAAAAAAAAAAAATTAAAGCTTCTGTAACCAGGTGACCTGCTCAAACTAGAGGCCGTCAGAATTCACCCAGGACACGCCCACTTTTACCAGCAGCCAGTGGGTATTCTATAATACAGCTGTTCTTCCAGTGAGTAAATCGCTCCGTCTACCGGAGACGCATCACTTCAGCGCTGTTTCAAGGTGGACTCAAAGTTTCAACACTGTAATAAAACAGGGCACCGAATGTGAACTACATCCCCAAAAAAACGTATCCCCAGCCACCGTGGGTTAAATCTCACCATAGAGACAGACACAGGTAGACAGACAAAGGGACGGACAGTATAACCTGCGCCAGCAGCAGTTTGTTGACTCTGAACGTGATGACTCCTCGGCCCACGGTCACGCCCTCAATCACACCGTTCACTTCCAGCTAGCACAGAGAAACCGACCAATCAGAGAGCACCTCACACTCACATCACCCTGAACCAGGGCTCGACATTAACGCTTGTCCGCTTGTCCGGGACAAGTGATACTTTATGTCGGACAAGTGCCAAAATACGCCGATATTCAGGTTACGTATCAAATTCATCAGTTTATTTACACGATTTCCGAAGCATCTCACTCGCCATATTGTTTTGATGAATTGCCAGATGTTTCTATTCAGAAAGAGCAATGTGCGCATGCGTAATATTCCACTTGCGAAACCGGCCAATACTGCTTCGTGTATTTGAGCTGAAAAGTAAACGGTCGTGTATGATTGGTTTTAATCGTGTCATACACGTGGATTTGTTGGCGGGATCATTATTCAGCTGTGTATTTACGTTGAGTGTGTGGTAATTTCCAAATCTTTGAGTTGTTGTTGATGGTGCTCGTTATATAGCCGAGCGTGTGTGGCGGGAAATGTCCGCCTGCATGCGTGCGGATTGACAGAGTTAGGTAGCAGTGGGGAAAGTTAGCTATGAAATACCAAGCTGTCAAATGGCTGCTAATTAGGTTACCGTCTGTATTAATTAACTAATTAGTAATGGGAGTTCAGGGATTTGAAACATAGGGCTCTATAATTTAGATATAATTATGGATTATTTGAAATTATTAATTATATTTTTTTGACCATTAAACACCATACAGGAGCCACACTGAATAATTAGACAATTAATATATTCAAAGTTAATAATTTAAAAATGAAAATATATATAATTTTCTGGTTTTCAATTTCTCATAAATAAATTAATGATTGACGGAGTCCAATTTTTTTTTATTTGTTTCTCTTGTCCAAACTAGTGAGCTCCCATCAAGTCATAAATTTTATGATCATGTTAGTTTTTGTGATATTTGTTCCTGAACTGCAGAGTACTGATCTGTGTGTACAGTGGTGCTTGAAAGTTTGTGAACCCTTTAGAATTTTCTATATTTCTGCATAAATATGACCTAAAACATCATCAGATTTTCACACAAGTCCTAAAAGTAGATAAAGAGAACCCAGTTAAACAAATGAGACAAAAATATCATACTTGGTCATTTATTTATTGAGGAAAATGATCCAATATTACATATCTGTGAGTGGCAAAAGTATGTGAACCTTTGCTTTCAGTATCTGGTGTGACCCCCTTGTGCAGCAATAACTGCAACTAAACGTTTACGGTAACTGTTGATCAGTCCTGCACACCGGCTTGGAGGAATTTTAGCCCGTTCCTCTGTACAGAACAGCTTCAACTCTGGGATGTTGGTGGGTTTCCTCACATGAACTGCTCGCTTCAGGTCCTTCCACAACATTTCCATTGGATTAAGGTCAGGACTTTGACTTGGCCATTCCAAAACATTCACTTTATTCTTCTTTAACCATTCTTTGGTAGAACGACTTGTGTGCTTAGGGTCGTTGTCTTGCTGCATGACCCACCTTCTCTTGAGATTCAGTTCATGGACAGATGTCCTGACATTTTCCTTTAGAATTTGCTGGTACAATTCAGAATTCATTGTTCCATCAATGATGGCAAGCCGTCCTGGCCCAGATGCAGCAAAACAGGCCCAAACCATGATACTACCACCACCATGTTTCACAGATGGGATAAGGTTCTTATGCTGGAATGCAGTGTTTTCCTTTCTCCAAACATAACGCTTCTCATTTAAACCAAAAAGTTCTATTTTGGTCTCATCCGTCCACAAAACATTTTTCCAATAGCCTTCTGGCTTGTCCACGTGATCTTTAGCAAACTGCAGACGAGCAGCAATGTTCTTTTTGGAGAGCAGTGGCTTTCTCCTTGCAACCCTGCCATGCACACCATTGTTGTTCAGTGTTCTCCTGATGGTGGAATCATGAACATTAACATTAGCCAATGTGAGAGAGGCCTTCAGTTGCTTAGAAGTTACCCTGGGGTCCTTTGTGACCTCGCTGACTATTACACGCCTTGCTCTTGGAGTGATCTTTGTTGGTCGCCCACTCCTGGGGAGGGTAACAATGGTCTTGAATTTCCTCCATTTGTACACAATCTGTCTGACTGTGGATTGGTGGAGTCCAAACTCTTTAGAGATGGTTTTGTAACCTTTTCCAGCCTGATGAGCATCAACAACGCTTTTTCCGAGGTCCTCAGAAATCTCCTTTGTTCATGCCATGATACACTTCCACAAACATGTGTTGTGAAGATCAGACTTTGATAGATCCCTGTTCTTTAAATAAAACAGGGTGCCCACTCACACCTGATTGTCGTCCCATTGATTGAAAACACCTGACTCTAATTTCACCTTCAAATTAACTGCTAATCCTAGAGGTTCACATACTTTTGCCACTCACAGAGATGTATCATTTTCCTCAATAAATAAATGACCAAGTATAATATTTTTGTCTCATTTGTTTAACTGGGTTCTCTTTATCTACTTTTAGGACTTGTGTGACAATCCGATGATGTTTTAGGTCATATTTATGCAGAAATATTGAAAATTCTAAAGGGTTCACAAACTTTCAAGCACCACTGTATATAATGGTTAGTGTTTCTGGATCTCATAGTATAGTTATTTTGTTCTTAAAACTTTATGTTCATAATTTCTACTCTATTGGGATATATTGCTTCTGAACTTCAGCAGAATAATTGGTGAATTATGGTATCAGTCAGTCTGTTTTACTATATTTTTGAACTTTTGCCTCAGTATATCAAGTACTGATTACTTCTGATTCAGAGATATTATGCATATGTTGTGAATTTGGAAACAAATGCAGTAAAGATTGTTGGGTTATAAATAATTTGTGGGTTTTTTTCTCAAATATTTCTTCGGACAAGTAAATTTCCTTTCAACTTGCCCGACAGGACAAGCGGTTTCAAGAGTTAACGTAGAGCCCTGAACTGAACTGTACACCAACACTACCATTATTATCATCATCATCATTACTACTACGTGTGGTACCTGTTTGGCGAGGCGCTCAGTTTGGCTCAGCAGGTCCTCCTCAGCTGAGAGAACTCCATTCTGTACCAGAGAGCTCACAGTCAACCGGAAGCCAGGGGTCAACCTGAGAGGTCAAAGGTCATACATGCACAAACTCACCAATGAGAGAAGACCCAGAGAGCAATAACTAACACTGCCCTGGTTTTATATATATATACACACACTACCGTTCAAAAGTTTGGGGTCACTTTGAAATGTCGTTATTTTTGAAAGAAAAGCACTGTTCTTTTCACTTTAAACTAATCAGAAATCCACTCTATACATTGCTAATGTGCTAAATGACTATTCTAGCTGCAAATGTGTGGTTTTTGGTGCAATAGGTGTATAGAGGCCCATTTCCAGCAACTCTCACTCCAGTGTTCTAATGGTACAATGTGTTTGCTCATTGCCTCAGAAGGCTAATGGATGATTAGAAAACCCTTGTACAATCATGTTAGCACAGCTGAAAACAGTTGAGCTCTTTAGAGAAGCTATAAAACTGACCTTCCTTTCAGCAGATTGAGTTTCTGGAGCATCACATTAATTTGTGGGGTCGATTAAATGCTCAAAATGGCCAGAAAAATGTCTTTCTATTCATTTTACAACTTATGGTGGTCAATAAAAGTGTGACTTTTCATGGAAAACACAAAATTGTCTGGGTGACCCCAAACTTTTGAACAGTAGTGTATATGTGTGTGTGTTGTCCTTACTGTCTCTTGGACACTGGGACGGTGGACAGCAGTGGAATGAAGGTGTGTTCACTTCCTCCACAGAGTCTCACTAACTGGGTGGGAAAGAACACACAACCTCTTACAGCTCTCTGTGTGTGTGTGCGTGTGTGTCATACCTGTCAACCCTCCCGTTTTTCCCGGGAAATCCCTTATTTTGACTTATTTCCCGCTGTCTTCCCGTTTTTTTATTTTCCCGAAAATATCCCGTATTTTCACATTATATAAAAGTCGGTAGGTCCAGAATTCATGACGCGCCTCTGACAGGAGTTTACAGCAGGAAATCGGGCCATGAATTCACGCCCCGCCCTCTCAGGCATCAGTAATTACATAACTACGTCCAGAGGCGAGGCTGAGCAAGTGATTAGGTCCAGTGTTGCCAGATTGGGCGGTTTCCCGCGCATTTTGGCGGGTTTTGAACATATTTTGGGCTGGAAAACGTCAGCAGTATCTGGCAACACTGATTAGGTCTGAGGTGAAGATGGCGATGCTAATAGCTAAGAAAAACAGCCTCTCTTTTAGGGGTCGACCGATAATCGGCCTGGCCGATATATCAGGCCGATATTCTGCATTTTTAGGGTTATCGGTATCGGCCATAATTTCCGCCAATAACATGCCTTTTTGCAGCCATTTCGTTCCTAACGCGACTGTCACTGCACGTCCTTTCCTGCACTCGCCTCTCTGAGTTCAAGAACACGGTCCCGCCCACCACAACATCTGATTTGTTTGGCACAAGAGATATAGCCAATCGACACGTGCAGCTAAACACTCTGAACTGTTTCAAGGCGCCCGTATCAAGGTAAGGACACGCTGCTTTTGCCGCAATAAGTCACAAACACACAAGTTGCAAAAGCACAACATCATTATATGTTTACATTCTTCATCTACTACTCGTTAAAACTGTCCATTTGCATCTGTGTAGCCAGGCAAACTTCGCTTACGGAAGGAAGCACTTGAATTAGCCGACAACCAACTAGTCTCGCTGAAACAGCATAACGCAGGCTGCAGTCATTTTTAAATCCCCGTCTGGAAACGTTGTGAATGTGTCAGTAGTTCTACTCGAACAGTAGAATGACAGCCATACAGAGAGGTGGTCAAGGGAAGACGAAATAAAACGTAGTGTGTGTGTTCTGTAGGCTAGCGCAAGCCTACTGGCTATTTGTTATGGTGATGAGTGACTTCATGACGCGACTCGTGCTCAGAAAGCGCATTGCACTTGTATATGTTAGGTAACTTTATAAAGCGCTGTTTGAACATTTAAACACGCCAGGTGTGACTAGTATTTATAATTCTTGTGCAAGTGATTCTCCTCGCTAGCGCTTCTGATTCGGAAAGCGATATACTCTTAAAGGAGCAGCCGTTCCTAATAGGGAGTGATAGCCGACTTTGTTTGATTTTACTTTTTAAAAAATGCTGCAGGCAGCTCCCTACACTCGATTTGTTATTTAAAAACTACTTGAGGTTGGTAAGTCTTACTTAGTTCTTAGTGTAAAAGAATCCAGAGTGTATTTTCATTTATTTTCCACTGAAAATGGTGAGCTGTAATATAGTAGGGAGTGATTTTTTTTTTATTGGTGAATATTTTATTATTTTATTTCTCATTTTATTCTAACTAATGTTTGACTTTATTGTACAAATGCTGCTGGCATCTCCCTGCACAAAATTTCATGTTCAATTTTACAATTAAACATACATTTCATGGATATGAAGGTCTGGGTCAGTGTGTGCTATGTTTAATTTCATGTGAATTATAATGTTTATGTTTATCGGTTGCACATATCGGTTATCGGCATCCCAATTCCATAATAATCGGTATCGGCCCTGAAAAAAACATATCGGTCGATCCCTACTCGCTTTCTTTGATGATTTCATCAAGTGCGTGGCTGGAATGTTTCCCTCGCAAAGAAATTTTCCATGGGGAAAACGAAAGCCTCCCAAATAATCAAAGGTAAGCTACACATGTTTACATTAAGTATGTCCTGGCTAAGACCTCATAAATAGCCGAGTGTAAACTAATTGGTGTATTAACTGTTTTATCCACTCATTGTCTATTTTATTTTCTATCTGAAACTTACCCATTTTAAATCACTCTTGGTTTAATATTTTATATTACTCTTTATTACTCTATCTATCTATCTATCTATCTATCTATCTATCTATCTATCTATCTATCTAATGTTCCGAGGCCATGACCAGGGCCGTTGACAGCTTTGGCTGGGCCCGGGACAAAATAATCTGAGTAGGCCCCCCCACACACACACACACACATGCGTGCACGCACATCGCCACACAGCAACCACCCACACCCAAGCCCTCTTTTCACAGTCTCCATTCACTCCAACCCTTAAATAACAGGTATTCCAAGCCCATTATAACAGTCAACCATTTTATTTCAACATTTCAACATATTTACAGTTTGAACATTTCCTTAGTCTGCAACTATTCAGGTGCGAAATGCAATGCGCCAGACTTTTGCTGTGGCAAAGTCGTCAATAAGGTCATTGAAGTCCAGCTTCTTTGCAAGTTCGCGCTCTATAGAGAGCATAGCCAGCCCATTGAGCCTCTCCTGTGACATGTTTGAGTGCAGCCCCTACTTTATAATTATGAATGGCGCGTTGCGCGTGCTGGGGTTACATTACGGGGCTGGAAAAAAGTTATCTGTGTCTTACCTAGCTCAGCTGCCCCACTGCCTTCACCACCTGCTGCATCATCTGAATCTTTTCTAAAATATCTATGCAGTGAGCCCCTGAGGCTCTTGGCTTCTTCATCTCTTTTTCTCTTTTCTTTGCTCCTGACTTGTGCATGTTGGCAAACGGGCTCGCACGCTTATTGTCGAAACGTTATGATGGAATAGTGCCGTGTTATTTGGCGCCTTAATCAAAGACCAAACCATTTCTGCATTAGGGGTGGTATGTGGGTTCTTGAATCTATTTTTGAAGACAATAAAGGCAAAAGAACCAGAAATCATTCATTGAATGCAAATATAGCACATTTTTCTCCCCCAAATCAACACATTTTGAAATGAAACAGAATGATTAATGGCATCTTCATGAGGGAGCAGTTCTGGGCCCCCCCTCATGCCTGGGCCCGGGACAAAATACCCGGATGTCCCCCCCTGTCGACAGCCCTGGCCATGACTATGGTAAAACCATAATAAATTGCAATGGAATTGAATTTATTGACGGGTTATATAATGCCCTTTCTTATTTTAACATAAGATACGTGTTTTAGCCCTTAATTTGGGAAATAACTGGTACCACTGAAAGCAAATAAAAATAAATGTATAGTTTATTCACAAACGCACTCTATAAACCATAAGCATATTGAGTTTGGGTCTTGGCTATCACCAACATGTACCAGAGTACAGGAAATCACAAATACTAGATAGAAAATTGCCCCCCATTCAACTACACACTCACTTTTGGTGAAGGGTATGACTTTCCCAAATTTTCCCTCATTTTGAGTTAAAAATCTGAGAAATATCCCTTTTTTTCAAACCTCAAAGTTGACAGGTATGATGTGTGTGTGTGTGTGTGTTCTGCTCTTTACCTGTGAGGAAATACTCCTCCTGAAGAAGCTCGCCATGTGCGCACACACACACAGTGAAGCTCCCCACTAACACACACACAGTGAAGCTCCCCACTAACACACACACACAGTGAAGCTCCCCACTAACACACACACACAGCTAATCATTCATCATCAGCCTGCTGTAAACACACGCTGCACCGCGCTCTCAGAGTGACGTCATCAAAGCGCGACGCAGCCGTTTCTTTTTTATTTATTTATTCATTTATTTATTTTCTCTTAAATCTTCAAATCTTTATTTACAACATATAGATACAAACAAATAAGGCACTTCAAAGTCACATACAGTTCCTTCTTGTGGTTGGCAAAATAAAAATAATAATGAAATAAAATAAAATAAAGAATAAACATAAAGTATAAAGGGCTTTCTCATATTAACTTAAAGGTATCAAGTAATGAAAACAATTCAAGGGCGTTTTTTTTAATCATTGTAAACCACAACTTAAAAAAAACCGAGGGGTTTATGAAAGGCTAACTTCTGCTATGAATGTGTACGGTATATTTGCGTGGGGATTGTTTATATATTTCAGACATTTTTGTAACAGTTCATTATTAAAGGTCCCATGGCATGAAATTTTCACTTTGAGGTTTTTTAACATTAAAATGAGTTCCTCTGACCTTCTTAAGTCACCCCAGTGGCTAGAAATTTCATAATGTGTAAACCAAACTATGCCCAACATTTGAGAATGGCGCGTCAAAACGGCGCGTTGATAAGCTCTTCCCTTTACTACGTCAGCAGGGGAGATGATCCCCACGCCCCCCCTCTGGATTCCCACCCACTGTATGGATTGCCCCGCCCAGCTCAAAAGTTGCCACCAAACATGGAAGTTGCGCTGTACATGGATGTGACAACACAGAAAAGAGTCTGTTTTTGCTGCCGACGGGAGAGCCCCTGAAGACGCAGTGGCTTCACTTTATTTACTCCAATAATACGCCGTCGAGTCTACCTAAGACGGTGTATGTTTGTCGGAAGCATTTTCCTGAGGAATGTTTCCACAACTTGGGACAGTACAGGCAGGGGCGGTCCTGGGGGCGGTCCGACTGGGCAGCCGCCCAGGGCGGCATCGCGGGGGGCGGCACAAGCGCGGGCGCAAAAAAAAAAAAAACGGTCCCCCAAAAAAAAAAGATCCCCCCCAAAAAAACCCCGAAAAAAAAAACAAGACGGGCGGGGTGTGTGTGTGTGAACATTTTGGATGGGGAAGCCCAATACCAAAGTTGCGCAGGTGACGTCATCAGTGTGCGTGTGTGTGTGCCTAACTTGTCGTAGCCCCATAATATGCACAATCCCACCAGCGGAACATTGTACTAGTCATCAAAAAGACTTTACTACCATAGTACTGCACTACTATGACATTACACAGAGTCTTAAGTAATACATTACGACTTGATCATTGCCGTTCTGGTAACAGCAAATTTATAACGGGCCGCGTCCGCGACGTACAACACACGATGAGAAATGTTTAAACGACCATGTAAAGCTGTTAACATTCTGTTGGCTAATACAGAGCCCAACGCGGGGGTGGCACGAGTGCGGGCGCGAAAAAAAAAAATGGTCCCAAAAAAAAAAGGTCCCCCAAAAAATCCTGATGAATGTTTCTACAACTTGGGACAGTACAGGGCAGGTTTTGCACATCAACTGTCACTGAAGCCTGGGTCCGTACCAAGCATCCCTGCCGCATCAGCCACAAACACCGAACAAGTAAGTGTAGAACTGTTAAGTCGTTTTGCCGTGTTTTAAAATCGGTGCGTTAGCCTTGCAATGGCTACATTAGCTGTGCAGCTAACCGCTTCCTGCAGTTAGCCAGGTACTCTGCGCTACAAAACTAAAAAGCATGCAGCATGCTCTGTTAAACTGAGTTTAGTCTGGAAATTGACTGTAACTTATGAGCTTATGTTTGACTATTGCTCCGCAATGCATGTCTTCTGTTGGCTAAGCGCTATGTTGCTGTAGTTGCTGCTTCTATCCTCTTTGGTTATGGAGTGCGTGTTCAAGCCTAGGGTATTATACGTTCGTAAACTACCACTCCAAACACTCTCACTCTCACTCTCTGTGTCACGTTGAGTTTACGAAAGGAGTCCGAGGGAGAACGGGGTTTTGTCTTAGCAGCGTGGCTACAGGCGCTGATAGCAGCGAGTATGTGTGTGCGCAGCTTGGTCAAGCCCCTCCCCCTCCCCCCATGGCCCGCCCCCACCCTCTACCCTTCCCCGCCTCCTGCTTCTCATTAGCAAAACGACGCACTGGGAAAAGCGCTGAAATGGGGCTTTCTCCCAGGAGGCTATATTTACGTGCCGAGGGTTCATTTCGAGAAAGGCTGCGGATATAACATCCGGAAACCTCCACGAGCCCGTTTAAAGCATCAACAAACCACCATGCCATGGGACCTTTAAGAGCAGGCCATGAAGGGGGGGATTTGGCATATCGACATTTGTGTATGTAATATTTTGTAAGAATAATGAGATTATTCACCAAAAACTCAGTTTTCTTATCTTTAAGGATTACTCCCATTTGAATATTTTGAAAGGACCAGGAGTCAATATTTCTGGAGCTGGACGATATTAAATCATGGAGAGATTTCCACAAACTTTGGACAATTTCAGATTTGTAAAACAGGTGCTCTGTCGTTTCCATATCTGTTTTACAAATATAACAGTTTTCTACATCAAATTTAAATCTTTTTATAAATTCATTTGTAGGATAAATGTTATTTATAGTTTGAAAATGAACTTCTTTACATTTTGGGGAAATTGGAAATTTGAAGTATCTTGTACGAATAGACGCCGCAGCGGTTTCTTTCTATTGTAAAGAACACTTTACTGAAAAAGCACAAAACCAACATGGCAACATCATGATGTCATTCTCCTACTAAACACAGGGAAGAGCAAATACACTATCAAAGGGAACAGTCTGATAAAAAAAAATCTAGTATAAACTTATAATGCAAAAAAATAAATTGAAAATAAATGCTGTAGTTAAAGACAGAAAGAAAAAAAACAAGCAAGAAAAATAATAATAATAAAAACAAATTTAAACGCATACACACAAGGGGAAACAGTTTCATCTCAGTAATCTAATTCAGTGGGGAAATGTTTTTAAAATCAAGTTTATTTGTATAGCGCTTTTAACAATCGACATTGTCGCAAAGCAGCTTTACGGACTTAAAACATGAGCTAATTTTATCCCTAATCTATCCCCAATGATGTCGTCTCAGACAACATGAGGAAGAAACCTCGAGAGGAACCAGACTCAAAAGGGAACCCATCCTCATTTGGGCAACAACAGACAGCCTGACTATAACATTAACAGTTTTAACATGAAGTCAGTTTCGTTGATGTTATAAACTCTTCATTGATGGAAACTTGAGTGCAAAACTGTTCATGACAACTGCAGTCCTAAAGTTAGCAAGTCAACTGTAGTCCTCAGCCATAAAAGCATTACTGTAAGAGTCCAGAGCGTCCTCCAGGTGTGACTTTCAACTGTCCTCATGGGACCGTCCTCCACAGGAGCGATGTGATGAGACTCCAGCCAGACACAGGGCACCAGGACGGATCAGGCAGGTCCGATCTCATACAAGCTTTCTGCTTTGGCTCCTTTTACACATTTTAAGGATCTTAAGTATAAGTTAAATTATTCATTCAAGAAAGAAACAAATTTGATGGATGATTTTAGGATTCTGTTCTTGCGTATAAGAAACGTAGCCAGATGTGAGAAGAGTTCATCATTTCTGTTTAGTAAAATCATACCAAAGGTCATATTGTGTCTCGAAACAGAATCTGGAACTGATGAGCGGTCTGTAAAATGGTCTGTAGTTTAACGCAGCGACCCTCAGTGAGACAGTCGGGGGGAAAGACCTGAGGACCTCCTGGAATAACCACAGGCACACTTCACCCTTTCAAGCCCATGAGTTCGACTTTTTAAACAGGAGACACACGGGTTATCTTTCCGAGCAGAATAAACTCTCATGAGGAAAAATGTGAAAACTTTTCTCACAGACACCGTCACATTCTGATAAAAATTAAAAAGTTGATGAAACAACTAATATACTTTCTCATTTCTGCACCAGGAATGATCATTAATCAGCTTTTTGTAATGCCTATATTTATTTCCCTGTGCTGTTATATTAAGCTCCACTCTTCCGGGAAGGCTTTCCACTAGAGTTTGGGGCGTGGCTGTGGGGATTTGCGTTCATACAAGCTACAGGGCCGTTAGTGAGATCAAACCCTGATGTGTGCAGTCGGTGTTCAGTGGGGTTGAGTTCAGTCAGGGCGCTGTGCAGGACGCTCGAGTTCTTCACGGAGCTGGAACGGGTTTGAGATTCTTGGCAAACAAAAACATTTAATATAACTGTGGAACAGACAAATAGCATTATGAGTTACGTTCTTTTAAAATTGTTTTCTCTCTGGAACAAACATTTATTTGTAATCCCTAATTAAAGGACAACGGCTTTATACAATCTGAAATAAAACATGAAATGAATCATTAAAGTGCTGATGACACGAACATGACTCTATGCAATTTCTTAAATAAACTATACAAACATGTTAGATTTCTGTTATAATTACGTGAAAAGAAGCTGTTACGCAAATATCCAACTTTTAATTGCACAGCGCAAGAAAACTGGGTCCGTGGCTCGCGGCCATGCTGTGACGTCAGCGGGAGAACACGCTGCGGTTCTACTCGATGGAAATGGCGCATGAAAACGCCAGTGAACTCTCTAGTGCTAGCTCTTCCTCTTCTGGGAGTCTAGAATTGTGCTGATCTCTTCCGAATAGAATCTATGATAGCCTACCCTCTTTACCCTTCGCCTCTCGTTGCTAGGCGGCAGTTACATGAAAGCCGCAAGCTTTCACAAGACTGATATCACGCCGACTTTATGATTATCATGTAGAATCTACAGCTCTACGTACCTTTATCTTATGTCGTTTCACGACACATGTTCTGACAGGAGGACCGTCTTTGGATCCGGCGTAGCTACTAGTAGACCCTTCCGGAATACTGGCAGTGTTGCCAGATTGGGAGGAATCCCGCCCAGTTGGGCGTTTTCAAGTGCATTTTGAACATATTTTGGGCTGGAAAACGTCAGCAGCATCTGGCAACACTGTGTCGGCACTGCTGATGGTAGTAACACACGTTTGTGCTGAACTGAACACCCAAGAGATTCCTTTAAGCTGGGAAGGGTGTCAAAACAATCCAAATCGAAGTGTTCAGAGCACAGGACGGATGTTGGTGAGGGCTCCCACTTGTCACGAGTGCGCCTGACTTGCAGCTCGGGATCTCTGGGAAACTTGAATAAACTTACCCCATCCTTGTGGGTTTTGGAGCAAAAGCCGGCAACACAACGCGAAGGCATAATAACTAATATACATGTCTAATAAAAATACTAATAATGACAAACTGAACACCTGTCGCATCAACAACAAACTGGTAAGTTAGGAGGAAGGTTCTTTCGCTGACGTCATATAGCTCCTCCTCCTCTTTCGTCTCCTGGGTGCTGCAGCCCCGTCAAATTTGCCCAAATAGCCGCGATTTTTATCATAACTTGTAAAATAGGCGCCTTCGTGAATTAATATATGGATCATCGGGAATTACTTTTTATGTTATAAAACATCGCCAAACGTGTCATCAGCACTTTAATACAGTATAACCTCTGAAATGTCTGGTTAGAAGATGCGTACGCACACACACACACGTACATTTCTATAAATAAATTTAAATCTTGTATTATATACAGTTGTAGTCAGAATATAAGATTAAATAACCCATTACACTAAATAAACAGGAGTCAGAAAGTCTTTGTGTAAACTGTTTATTTGTAGACGTCACCTCGACAGAAGAGTCAGGTAAAGTGTTACGAAACACCAGCTATAAAACTATAATGCTGAGCAGAGAAAATAAAAATAATTTAAAAATGAAAAAAGAAACTTTAATCAAAATATACAAGTGATTTATACATGAGTACATTTTTACAAAGCCAAGAGTTGTTCACTGAAAAACACAGCAAATAGAACCTCTCTCACACACACACACACACACACACACACGACAGGGGAAAAAACTAAAGATTAAAACTGAGGGTTTTTTTTTTTTAAAGCATAAAAAAGAAGCGTAATAAATACGAACAATGAGGAAATGAAAAATCACAGCAGCCATTCCACTGTGCGCACACACACACACACACACACACACACACACACACACACACACACACACACCAGAACCACAGGCAGCTCCAGGAAACTGTTACACTGACGTGGAGTCTGGAGACAGCAGGAAGCGCAGGGCCTGACGAAACCCAACACCAGCGGTGGAGTTCAGACGCTGTACACACACTCATGACACATCTGACACACACACACACACACACACACACACACACACACACACACACAGAGAGAAACAGAATGTTAAATAAAGAGCTGCAGCTCAAATCACACAGCAGTGCACTAAAAAACCTCAACCAAACCACATCTTACTGTTTCCATGACAACCAATCGCTGTGTGTGTGTGTGTGTGTGTGTGTGTGTGTGTAGTAACTCACAGCTAGGAGCTTGCTCTCCAAACCGGTGCATGATCTGATCATGAGTGAACTTCACAAATGCATCATATTGTTCTGCACAGAGGGAAAACACACACACACACACACACCAGTTCACTCACAGAACTAAAACATGGTATTGGTCCGTGCCCCAAATCAACCCCTCTCTCTGCTCCCTTATTCCCTACACCGGAGCACCAAGAGCACTCCGCAGTGTACACGAGACCAGAGAGAACCTCACTTTCACGGACAGGGTTCTAGAGTGTAGAACCGTTACAGAACCCCTCGCTGATACACTGTCAACAACTCCAACGTTCTACACCGCCGCAGACCCTCACCGCGTCCTCGCGTGTGTGTGTGTGTGTGTGTGCTGTAGAAGTCGTAAGTGCACCCTGCAGCAGTGTGACAGAGCAGAGCGCCCCCCTGTGGAGGTGATGGAGTTTACCTGCGAGTTTAGTAGAGAGAATTTCCTCATACTCCTCTCGCACTTTCTCCTCTCGTTCCTTCAGCAGACGCTCACAGATCAAACCCACCTGCTTCAGACTGAACAACGGCTGTTCCCATTTGCTGGGAGGCAACGCGCCCGCACACACACCTGACACACACACACACACACGGAAGAGTTAAATCTAATAATTAGTCATGAAGGAGGCGGTGTTTAGCAGTGTGTGCGGCGTGGCGTGTGATTAGTTACCTGTGATGGATGAGCTGGGCTGAGTGTCCATGTCTGTGAACGTGCTCTCCACGTGTCGTCTCTTCATGCGTTTGTACTCCTGTTTAATGTTCTGCAGAATTTCCTCTGAGGAGACAAAATGAACTCGCACTTACTTCACGACTCTGCGATCTGTAGTTTCACGGCAGTCGCACCGGAGACCACTCTGCACACGCACGTGAGGGTTAGTGTTCACGATTAACGTCAGGAAAAAACATCATGGAACATTTTTTGTGGTTACTTTAGCAGTTTCATGGTTCTCTCTCCTTATGATACATATATGCACTAACATGGCAGGGAAAAAAAACAAACTACGTTTTGCCGCCTATGTCGTCCCGTATTTATACAAAATTGAGTCATTCAGGATTCAGCCATGTTTTTGCTCGGCGTTAGCAACAGTTAGAGGTTTTTAGTTTCCTCCTGAAATGTTTTCTTTATTTCTTCTTCCTCAGGGGAGTAAAACTCGCTTTCGCCGTGAACACTGTCGTTATCGCTATCCATGCTGTACAATTAATGCTGTTCTCCTGAGAAATGCTGGCAAACATTTATAAGATTTTTGATAAGCTTATAAATAAATTTTATTTAAAAAAAAAAAAGACCTTCAGCATGCACTGCGGTGGGAGTGTGAAGCGGCTGGGATGAGAATCAGCACCTCCAAGTCCGAGGCCATGGTTCTCGACCGGAAAAGGGTGGCTTGCCCTCTCCAGGGTGGTGGGGAAGTCCTGCCTCAAGTATCTCGGTGAGTGAGGGAAGGATGGAGCGTGAGATCGACAGGCGGATCGGTGCAGCCTCCGCAGTGATGCGGTCGCTTTACCGGTCCGTCGTGGTGAAGAAGGAGCTGAGCCAAAAGGCGAAGCTCTCGATTTTACCGGTCGATCTACGTTCCGACTCTCACCTATGGGGTCATGAGCTTTGGGTAATGACTGAAAGAACAAGATCGCGGATACAAGCGGCCGAAATGAGTTTCCTTCGCAGGGTGAGAAGCGCAGTCACTCAGGAGGAGCTTGGAGTAGAGCCGCTGCTCCTCCACATCGAGAGGAATCAGCCGAGGTGGCTCGGGCATCTTTTTCGGATGCCTCCCTGGGGAGGTGTTCCAGGCATTTCCCACCAGGAAGACCCAGGACACACTGGAGGTACTATGCCTCTCGGCTGGCTTGGGAACGCCTCGGTGTTCTTCCCGAGGAGCTGGCCGAGGTGTCTGGGGAGAGGGAAGTTTGGGCTTCCATGCTCAGACTGCTGCCTCTGCGACCCGGCTCCGGATAAGCGGAAAAAGACGAGATGAAAAAAAAAAAAGATAAATGTTGACAAAAAATTATACTATGTTTGTTGTTGTTGTGAACGAGCGTGTCGCCAGAGGTCCGTAACCAGGGTCCGTATCGTAGGATACAGACCCGCTCGCCAGCCAATCAGAGCGCAGGATCCCCCTGAATAATAATATGACAGCACCATGAAGGAGGCAGTGAATTGTGTCATGTTTTTCACCTCAATAAATCACTGCATTGTCTTGTGACAGTGAGACCAATAATGAGATTCGCATCGCAGTTACGATGCAGATTTATTCCTTTCTTTGCTCCAGAAACAACACCAGCACATTTATGATGGCGAGACTCTGCTGGGCGCCTGGGGGACAGCAGTGAACCAGCGCTTTCACTTTACGCCACTACTGTCGGGTCACCGTCCGATATCACACTCCTTACGGTCTGGTGAATTAACATTAACACGGCGCCGCGGGTTGCTGCCTCGGCGTGTTGGCGAGCACCGTCTCGCCTTGTTTTGTTCGTAAACTCAGTTCACTGCTGCGATACTCGAACCTCTCACCAGAGAAGAGCTTGTGAACATCACGGGAACAACTCCAGCGGACTGATCACCAACTTCTCTGGTGTCTTCTGTGGAAACATTGGACATGCCTCACCTTTGCTCGCTGGGTGAGACGCCGGAGGAGAGGGAAACACGCCGGTGCGCTCGTACGCCTCCGTCGGTGCAGACGTCACACTCTGCTCACTACCTGTGATGTTTCTCTCGAACGTGCGCTCACTGTGCAACAAACCGGACGAACTCCAGCTGCTGGTGGAGAGAAACAGGGACGTTCACTCATCTTCTGTTTCATGCTTCTTCACGGAGACGTAGCCGGTCGGCTTCCGCCATTTCAGAGCCGACTGGAACACGGATCTCTCCGGCAAAACAAATCTGTTTTTATGTAAACAGCAGCTGGTGCAGTGACGCGTCAGTGATCCTGCAGCACCGCTCTCCTCACCCAGAATCAGTTTTCAGTAATATTAAACCCATCTCCCCTGGGAGTTGACTGGTAGGAGGTTGTGGTCCATTAGAACCAAAACCTCGGGGACTTCCGGTTGCGCGATGTGGTGTTAAGACGTGTGAGCCTGAGCTCCGATACTTTCCAGTTTATAACTTAACGAAAGTGCCTTTACCTTTCATGCCTCTTACATTAGGAGTGATATTGGAATATACTAGTACTTTACAGCTATTTGCAGGACAAAGAGTAATGCGCAAGATGAGGAAAACCAGTGGAAGAACAACGCCGTCCCCGACCGACAAATCTGCTGCTAGCAACATGGCGGATAGTCCTCCGCTAACCACTGAGACACTGGTTGTGGAGCTTGAAAAACTCCGAAAAACAATGACTGACGAACTGACTACTCTGTTGAGCAGCTCGTTGGAGTCTGTGCGTTCTTCTGTGGAGTCGATAGAGTCTACGCTAGTTACTCAGGCTGGTACAATCAGGGAAATGGAGTCTACCCTAACTGACCATAGCGACCGCGTTACGCAGCTCGAGCATGATATGTGCGTGCTTCAATCAACGGTGGAAACATTAATGGAGGAGAATGCTGCGCTCCAAACTAAGGTGGAAGATTTGGAATCTAGATCTAGGCGTCAAAACCTCCGTGTCCTGGGACTACCGGAGGGTACCGAGGGGAAGGACTGCAGAGACTTTATGGCCAAAATGTTCCATACCCTGCTGGGCGGACTGTTGTCTGAACTACCTGTATTGGATCGCGCTCACAGGAGCTTACAGAACCAGCCCAACAAACGAGCAGCCCCGCGCGCTCTGATTGTTAGGTTTCATAGATTCCTTGAAAAGGAAACGGTGCTGAAGTGGGCAAAAGCGCACAAAGATATTTCATACGAGGGCCACCGAATCAGAATTTTCGAGGATTTCAGCGCAGCAGTGGCGAAGAAGCGCTCAGCCTTTAACGATGTCAAAGGGCTCCTCTACAAAAAAGGCGTCAAGTTTGGCATGATCTACCCAGCCCGTCTCCGTCTCACTTACAGGAGCAGAGTGCACACCTTCGACTCCCCAGCGGACGCAGAGGCATTCTACGAGCGACACATCTCAACCACTGACCGTATACAGCCACTGGTTCCAATTACGGAGGACTCATCTGCCGCGGACCCGTCCGATTAAGCAACGCGCTGACCGCAGGTGATAGCCAGCCTTTGGCTGGCTGGTTTATTTGTTAAGAAAGAACATTTAGGGGCTGAATGTTTACCCTGACATAGTGAACTGCAAAAGACTTTTCAGTTTTTCTCCCCTTTTGTGTTCTTATAATTTTTTAGCAGTCATTTTTCTCTTTGACGCTTAGTTTACTATGTGATCCAGAGGGGTTTATTTTTACTCAGATATCTGGGTTAAAGCAACTGGTGCTGGCAACACTGCACTCTTTGAGGTCGCCATTTAGTGGCTATCTTGCTGTTTGCTTTTCAATGACGTGTTCTCTCTCCTTACAGCTCCATTTATTTCCTCACTTATTGATTATTTGCTGGTTCAATGTATAATGCCTTTTTAGTTCAGGAGCAGGATTAACACAACACAATTAATCGGATGCATGTTTACCATTTCTGGCTACTCGCCGCTCTGGCGGACGAGCTTCAGAATCATTTGTCTGTTATGTTTACTGTTTCAATTTTGGGGTTGGGGGGGTTGGGGGGTTGGGTGGTTTTTCTCTTAGGCCAATTGTCTCTTTTTTGTGTAATTTTTCCTTCTTGTTTTTCTTTCTCTTTTATTTATTTTTTTACCTTCCTTTTAACTTTGTGTCACGAATCCCCATTTTTACTTAAATTGTCTCTGATACAGCTCCCATATGATTCATGTAGAACTAATTATCTCCAAGACTTGATATAGATGTCAACTTCCTCTACAATGCAAGGTGGGTCGAATAGGCACCCCATTAAAATAGTTACCTGGAATGTACGTGGGTTAGGTGGGCCAATTAAACGATGTAAAGTTCTCTCACACTTAAAGAGCCTTTCTACTGGTATAGCTTTTTTGCAGGAGACGCACTTGCGCAGGGAAGATCAGGTGAGACTACGCAAACCTTGGGTTGGTCAGATTTTTCACTCCAATTTTAATAGTAAATCCAGAGGCGTGGCTATTTTAATTCATAAAAGAATTCAGTTTTCTCCTGACCAGATACACTCTGATCCCTGTGGCCGTTATATTATAGTTTCTGGCTTGCTCTTTAAAACTCCTGTGGTTTTAGCGAACTTATACGCACCAAACTGGGATTGCCCAAATTTCATGTCCACTGTTTTTTCTCATTTACCAAATTTGGATACTCATCAGCTAATCCTGGGTGGAGACTTTAACTGTGTCACTAACCCTGCTATTGATCGCTCTCAGTCTAAAACAGTAACACCATCAGCTATGTCTAAGTTTTTAACGCCTTTCATGGAACAAATTGGATGTGTTGACCCCTGGCGCTTTTTCCATCCCAGCGCGAAGGATTTCTCCTACTATTCTCCTGTCCATAAGGTTTACTCACGTATTGACTATTTTTTTATTGATAAATCTCTTCTACCTCTTGTTGGTACTACACAATACTCCGCCATTGTAATTTCTGACCACGCCCCCCACATTCTAGACCTGTGTTTACCATTAAGTTCCCTCAGTCATAAAGGTGGTTGGAGGCTTAATTCCAGCTTGCTTGCTGATTCTGATTTTTGTGATTATGTTTCTACAAACATTAATTTTTTCTTAGATACTAATAGATCTGAGCATGTATCGCCATCACTCTTATGGGAAACATTAAAAGCCTTCATTAGAGGGAGTATTATATCTTTTAGTTCTAATTTAGCTAAAAATAGAAGATTGAAGCAGCAAGAATTAACAGATGCCATTCTAAATATAGATAGGCAACAGGCATTATCAATTAATCCTGATTTAACTGCCAAGCGCTTACAGTTGCAGACTGAGTTTGACCTATTATCCACTGGGAAAGCAGAATACCTATTGCAGCGCACAAGAGCCACATATTATGAGCATGGGGATAGAGCTGGCCGCCTTTTAGCCTCACAGTTGAGACACGAATATGCTTCACGTTTTATTTCACAGATTTTTGACACTTCTCATAATCTGACTACAGACCCCGCCTCCATAAATTCCGCCTTTTCCTCTTTCTATTCTACTCTTTACCAATCAGAACCTCCTTCTAATAGCTTTTCCATGGACTCATTTCTAGATAACTTAGAATTTCCAACTTTAAGTGAGGATATGTCGGGAAGTTTAGATGAACCCCTTAAGTTAGAAGAAATCACCTCCTGCATAGCCCAAATGCGGAGTAACAAAGCCCCTGGCCCAGATGGCTATCCAGTGGAGTTTTTTAAGAAGTTTTCTATTCAACTAGCCCCTTTACTACTGGATGTCTATAATGACTCATTGGAGCAGGGAATTTTACCTCCAACTCTCAATCAGGCTTTGATTTCCCTTATATTAAAGAAAGACAAGGACCCAAATCTATGCGGCAGCTACAGACCCATCAGTCTTCTTAACAACGATGTTAAAATTCTGGCGAAGGTGCTAGCACGTAGACTGGAGACATGTCTCCCTAAAATTATTTCAGAAGACCAAACAGGTTTTATCCTGGGCCGTCAACTATCATTTAGTGTACGCAGACTCTTGAACGTGGTTTTATCTCCTTCTGCCTCTCCAACCCCTGAGCTGGTCATTTCCCTTGACGCAGAAAAAGCGTTTGATCGCGTAGAATTTAATTACTTATTTTCTGTATTGCACAGGTTTGGGTTTGGAACTAAATTCATTTCTTGGATTCGTCTTCTGTACTCTGCCCCAACTGCTAGTGTTAAAACCAACTCTGATATATCTCCTGCCTTCCCTCTAACACGTGGCACACGTCAGGGGTGTCCCTTGTCACCTTTATTATTTGCAATAGCCATAGAACCACTTTCAATTGCCTTGAGAACTTCCCCACTATTCTCTGGTATTATTAGAGGAGGCCTTGAACATAGAGTCTCGCTCTATGCCGATGATTTATTGTTATATGTGTGTGACCCTCTTAACTGCACTGAGAAAATAGTGGATTTACTTAAGACATTTGGAACATTCTCAGGTTATAAATTGAACATTGATAAGAGTCTCTGTTTTCCTGTCAATCAATCTGCTAAATTAATCCCTCCAGGTACACTACCCTTTCAGTTATCCCCTAATAGCTTTAAATATTTAGGCGTCAATATCTCTCATTCACTTAGCTCTCTTCATAAAAACAATTTCATAAAACTTGTTGAGAATATAAAAGCAGATCTTCAGAGATGGCATGCTTTACCCCTTTCTCTTGTTGGCCGAATTGAGACAATTAAAATGAATGTGTTACCCCGTATCTTATTTCTGTTTCAGACACTCCCTCTTTTTCTTCCGAAATCTTTTTTTAAGTCACTGGACAGAAGTGTGTCCTCTTTTATTTGGAATGGCAAGATCCCCAGGATTCAGAAAAGAATGTTAGAGAGACCCAAGCTGGTTGGGGGTTTTGCTCTACCAAACATGCTGTTATACTATTGGGCCGCTAACATTCAAATGCTTAAGAAATGGTGTCATTACCCAGACATTAACTGGTGTGTAATAGAAGCAAACTCTTGCATTACATCTTCACTACCAGCCTTGCTTTTTGGTCCTCTCTCTATACGCCCTTCTCAACACACTAATAATCCTTTGGTGCGTTCCTCCTTAAAAATCTGGAAGCAGTTTAGAAATCACTTTGGTTTAAAAGCTCCATCTGTCCTTCTTCCCATCTGCAATAATCACTTGTTCTTACCTTCCAGTATAGATAAGACCTTCATGTTGTGGAGAAATATGGGCCTGGTCTCTTTCAATGACCTATACTCAGTTAATTCTTTTGTAAGCTTTGCTGACCTGGTCAAAAACCGTGGTGTCTCAAATCAAGGTCTTTTTAGATATTTTCAATTAAGAGACTTTGCAAAAACTCATTTCACTTCCTTCCCTACATTGCCAGAAAAAACTCTGTTGGAAGACATTATGTACAATCCAGTTATAAACAGCCGCATTTCCTCAATACACAATCTCCTCCTCTCATCCCAGTTGTCTCCTCTGTTATGGCTTAAGGAGAATTGGGAAAAGGAACTTGGTCTTCCATTGGAAGATGTCTGGTGGATGGATGTCTTGGCCAGGATTAACACCACCTGTATTTGTGCACGAATGAGTCTTATTCAGTTCAAAGTGGTTTTCAGACTTCACTACACCAGGGCCAGGCTGAAAAAACTGTTCCCTGAAGCGGATGATCTCTGCATCAGGTGTTCTCACTCTCCAGCAGATCATACACACACTTTCTACACCTGTACCAAACTTAATGCTTTCTGGTTATCTTTCTTCACCACCCTCTCTGAAGTCCTGAATATTCCTATCTCCCCATGTCCTTTAATTGCAATTTTTGGTGTGTCCCCTGTTTTAGGGAAATTTAACAGTTACCAAGCTGATGTTATTGCATTTGCTGCACTAATAGCCAAACGTCAAATACTTCTTCACTGGAAGAGCCCTAAACCACCTGGCTCTTGTTCCTGGCTTGGAGAGCTTATGTCTTTCCTACACCTAGAGAAAATAAAGCATACTGTTAGAGGATCTTTGAGAACATTCTATAAAACGTGGGAGCCCCTCCTTTCCTATGATCTATTTAACATAAACTAACAATTAGACATTGAAGACTAGTGACACTTTCCCCCTTTTTTTTATTTTTATTTATTGTACATATTGTTTTAAATTGTTTGCTTTTTATTAGTAGTAGTATCATTATTTTATGTTTATTATTATTATTTATTTATTTATTTATTTATTTTTCACTCTGCTTCATTTTAATGTCTTTGTTGTCTTTGTGTATATGTATGTATCTTTATGGGTAGATATGCATCTACTAGTTCAGGCCGATTTGCCCTTTCTTTATAATAGTTTGTTTCATTTTCAGTTCATGGGAATTATTGGGTTGGGGAGGGTGGGTGTTTTGGGTGTTGGGTTCTTGATTTAAAAACAAAAACAAACCCATGGCCTGTAAACATTTTATACTTTGACTGTGATTCTCTTTGTGGTTTGTCCAATAAACATATTAAAAAAAAAAAAAAAAAAAAGAACCAAAACCTCACGCCTCATCAATAAGGCCCGAGACCCTCCTGACTCTCAACTCTAACACTTCATTCTGTGGCGTTAACGCACTTCGTCTCTGAACCACGACCTTCTTCATTCTGTCAACTTTATTGCGCATTCTGGGTCACACCGCACAGCTCGGACTTCAAAAGAACCCGGACACGGACTCCTTAAATACGTCCGCTTTTCAAACTTGGACATTCTTCTTATTTTTGTTCTATTTATTAAAAAAACTACTTTTGTCTTTTTTTGTTCTTCTATCTTAACTTTTCAAGCACCAACCACCAAAACAGAGTCCTTGTATGCATGTCGGAACGGACTCGGCAGTAAACGCTGTTCTGATTCTGATTCCGGCTGTGATATGATTAATAATGTGCAGCGCTGTTTATTCAATTAACACAATCTGATTGTTAGTAAACGGCTTTAAACCAAAAGTGACGCTGTTTATCTGCGTAAACACACGGACTCAGCTTTACTCAGCATTTGTACAAAATGTTTAGGTGGTTTTTTTTCGGGGCTTTTTTCACCTTTATTGGATAGGACAGTGTAGAGACAGGAAGTGAGCGGGAGAGAGAGACACGGGGAGGGATCAGGAAATGACCTCGGGTCGGAATCGAACCCGGGTCCCTGGATTTATGGTATAGCGCCTTATCCACCTGAGCCACGACGCCCCCTGTACAAAATGTTTAGGTCAAAATTTCTGCCTGGAGGTTTAAAGAGTCTGGGCTGCGAACTCATCAGTCTGCAAGTTCACTAGTGAACTGGATAGTGAGTTATGATCAGTGACTATTTTAAACCTGATTAACTGTCCTTTAATTAACCGATCAGTCAGCTCTGAGGAAATAAACTGCTCAATAACTGTTGATGAGGTCGGTGTCACTGATGAACTCCCTCCACTGCAGCTGTTCCACTTAGTTAGTGAGTTAGTATTAGTAATAGTGAGCATGCTGGCTGCTGTGTTAGTTAGTTAGTTAGTTAGTTAGTTAGTTAGTTAGTTAGTTAGTAGTGAGCATGCTGGCTGCTGTGTTAGTTAGTGAGTTAGTATTAGTAGTAGTGAGCATGCTGGCTGCTGTGTTAGTTAGTTAGTTAGTTAGTTAGTTAGTTAGTTAGTTAGTTAGTTAGTTAGTGAGCATGCTGGCTGCTGTGTTAGTTAGTGAGTTAGTATTAGTAGTAGTGAGCATGCTGGCTGCTGTGTTAGTTAGTTAGTTAGTTAGTTAGTAGTAGTGAGCATGCTGGCTGCTGTGTTAGTTAGTTAGTTAGTTAGTTAGTTAGTTAGTTAGTAGTAGTGATCATGCTGGCTGCTGTGTTAGTTAGTTAGTTAGTAATAGTGATCATGTTGGCTGCTGTGTTAGTTAGTTAGTTAGTATTAGTAGTAGTGAGCATGCTGGCTGCTGTGTTAGTTAGTTAGTTAGTTAGTTAGTTAGTTAGTTAGTTAGTTAGTTAGTTAGTAGTAGTGATCATGCTGGCTGCTGTGTTAGTTAGTTAGTTAGTATTAGTTAGTAGTGATCATGCTGGCTGCTGTGTTAGTTAGTTAGTTAGTTAGTTAGTTAGTTAGTAATAGTGATCATGCTGGCTGCTGTGTTAGTTAGTTAGTTAGTTAGTTAGTTAGTTAGTATTAGTAGTAGTGAGCATGCTGGCTGCTGTGTTAGTTAGTTAGTTAGTTAGTTAGTTAGTTAGTATTAGTAGTAGTGATCATGCTGGCTGCTGTGTTAGTTAGTTAGTTAGTTAGTTAGTATTAGTAGTAGTGAGCATGCTGGCTGCTGTGTTAGTTAGTTAGTTAGTTAGTAATAGTGATCATGCTGGCTGCTGTGTTAGTTAGTGAGTTAGTATTAGTTAGTAGTGATCATGCTGGCTGCTGTGTTAGTGCAGCAGGACAGAGGGAGAAGAGAAGTGCAGTGAAGTGCTGCCAGGGGGTGGGGTCTCACCTGGAGTGGGCGTGGTGTTGACCTGTCCGAAAGGTGAGGGTTGGAGGCGCAGGTATTTCTGCGGGGAGGAGGAGGATGAGGATGAGGAGAGGGGTGACACCGGGACACAGCGCCTCCTCTTCGGGGAGTTCTGCTTCATCACCGGGTCAAACTCCAGGGAGCGTTTCAGAGTGGCTCCGCACGCCATCAGTCCGCGCTCACAGCAGCAGCAATCCGCGGCGGCTCGGGCTCTGATCCAATCCCCTCGCTGACCGACTCTGATCCAATCCCCTCACCGACCGGCTCTGATCGACCACAAACTCGCCGATTCCCTCAGATTGAGTCGCGGGGCTCCGAGCGCTCCTCTCCGACCGCCACCGCCGGCTGCTCACGAGGAGTTCCGGATAACCGGCCAGGCGGACGGGAGCTCGCGCGCATGCGCAGTGTCACAGCGCGGTGGCTGCCGGGAGCTGGAGTTCACAGCGTCCTCGAGCTCCTCATCCGAGCAGCTGTGCGGAACTTCATGACCCACAGTGCACCGCGAGCAGCCGCCTCTCCTCAGCGCCGCCATTGGTGCTCCGGGATGATTTGTGGCGTTTAAAAAAAGCGGAGAGGAGTTTAAACCCCAAACTTCCTGTTTAAGCTCCAGACTGGAACAAGAGCGAGGCGGGGACATGTTTATAGACTGGAATCCCCCGGGCTCGAGGCGGAACCAGAACCAGAACTAATCACCGGCTGACGAATCATTCCGTTCATCTCAACAAGAGCCAAAGGAAGTGAGGAGAGGTTTACACCAGTCTGCTGTTAACCCGCCCTGTTTCCTCCTTCCCCACTGAGGGCTGAGATCCACCCGGGGCCCGCTGTGGAACTGATCACAGCTCAGCCATCACAATCAGCCACGGGATCAAGAAAGCACAAGCTACACTTACAACAAACACAAAACTTACAGTGAGAGAGGTTTCATTCACCCTAAACAACAACAGCAGGACACATTACTATAATCAACACGCTCCGGAGTAAACAGATCAATCAGGAGATCATTAAAATGGATAACAGCGAGGCCTGTTTTTGTGTGTGTGTGTGTGTGTGTCTTGCACTTGCAAATTGCTAATGAAGGAAAGAATAAGCAGTGACGACATACTGATGCCTCCATCTCAGCTTCATTACAACATACACACATCATAATAACTCTGTGTATTATTATTATTAACAGTAGTAATAGCATTAACATAAATAGGCATGTAATGATATATCATGTGACAAATTTATGACAATTCAACTCAGTGAAATGAATAATAAAAGGTGATTATCATCAGGGTGTGGAATCTCTGAGCTGTTCCTCGCTGTAATTGTGTTGTTTAGACAGCAGGGGGCGCAATAATGTAAAATCTCGTGGGATGGACATGACTTCATTGTGGGTGGAAGTAACACAGCTCTAATGCTGCAAACACAATAAACAGGCGTGAAAGAGCTGCTGGTGTGATTGTGTACAAATTGATTTAACAAGAAATCGTCGCTCTGTCTCTTTTCTACAGACTCTGATGAAAGATAAAGCAAAACAAATGGAGGCAGAACAAATGTTCATAAAAGTTTATCAAGAAAATGAATAGTTTTTACCTTTTTCATTTTTAATAAAAGGAATATTAGTTGAGATGCTATTATATTTTACTCCAGCCTTTGCAAATGGGGGTAAATAATTACTGTTGGTTATTAAGAAAATGAAACAAAAGGGTCTTTTTTTATTTAACAAAAGGAATATTTAAGATAATATCTGGGCGGCACGGTGGTGTAGTGGTTAGCGCTGTCACCTCACAGCAAGAAGGTCCGGGTTCGAGCCCCGTGGCCGGCGAGGGCCTTTCTGTGCGGAGTTTGCATGTTCTCCCCGTGTCCGCGTGGGTTTCCTCCGGGTGCTCCGGTTTCCCCCACAGTCCAAAGACATGCAGGTTAGGTTAACTGGTGACTCTAAATTGAGCGTAGGTGTGAATGGTTGTGTGTCAGACCTGGCGACTTGTCCAGGGTGTACCCCGCCTTTCACCTGCAACCCTGTACAGGATAAGCGGCTACAGATAATGGATGGATTTTTTTTGGTAATAAAATTGTGTTCATTTAATTTGTTTTTCCAAAAAAAATATCCTGAATTGAATGGACTGGTGAATTGTGTGAATCATTACATGTCTAAACATAAAATAAAGCAGCTACACATCCATTTAAGCTCAGTGAATAATATCCCTCATTAAATTAATTTATTCACGTACAACAAATAAAGCATGCACAATCATATAATAAAGGGAAAAAATGCCTAAAATGGGGTGGCACGGTGGTGTAGTGGTTAGCGCTGTCGCCTCACAGCAAAAAGGTTCCGGGTTCAAGCTCAGCGGCCGGCGAGGGCCTTTCTGTGCGGAGTTTGCATGTTCTCCCCGTGTCCGTGTGGGTTTCCTCCGGGTGCTCCGGTTTCCCCCGCAGTCCAAAGACATCAGTGGCGGCTGCTGGTTTTTAAAACAGGGGAAGCCCATCTTTTGACCAAACTAAATTTCCCTGAGAGGGCTTCATCAAAAGACATGGCCAACAGTACATTTTATTAGTCACAGGAGACCCAGTCAACCAGTTCACATTTTCATACCAAGACACCTGAAAAGACCTGTTGTTATGACCTGCTGATTTTTTTTTTTAAGATATTTTTTTGGGCTTTTTGCACCTTTATTGGATAGGACAGTGTAGAGACAGGAAATGAGCGGGAGAGAGAGAGACGGGAAGAGATCGGGAAATGACCTCGGGCCGGAATCGAACCCGGGTCGCCCGCATTCATGGTATGGCGCCTTAACCACCTGAGCCACGACGATTTTTGAATGAGATTAAGCTTGGGCTTTGGTCTGCCTTCCTCTTTAATTCTCACTTTCACCTCATATGGCAGAGCGTCAAAACGTTTTGACAAAAGCATGTCCACGACGTTTGCCATTATAGCAGATAGATACCTGCTGTTAGCAGCTAGCATTGCAGATCCCAATAAGGCTCAAGCTAGCCTACAACCACGTTGATTGAACTACAAATGAAATAAACGAGTGAATTCACGAATGATCAAACTGATAGAATGGATGAAAGTTAACGGAGCACAACGAGTAATATTTACATTTATTTACAGAGTAATGTACAGAGACATCAATGAGAAGAACCGTTTATATGAAAAGACTTTGGCACACGTCTACACTTTCTCGACATCCGCTAGGGACTGACTGATCATGCTTACCGTGTTCCTCGCCGACGCCGAAGTACAGCGACCGCCCTCCTCATGTCTTTCAAACACCACCTCCAATAATCCTTTATCAGCCGGCTTCTTGGCCCGCCCATGTCCCGTTTACCCCCAGAGATACCCGGCTTCCCCGGAAGTGACGATTTTGTCGACGTTAACCAATAACAACTAGCCGAAATTGGCTGTTCAGAGCCGTCTCGTAGACTGCAACGGATACCCGGCTGCCAGTCCATAGAGCCCATTGAAATAAGAAAGGTTACAGCCTGGCAGCAAAGGTGATTCTCGTAGTGAACTGCAAGTTCGTCAGACATCACTCAAATAAGTTACAGGATGACATAGGGATAGTTATGAACGTAAATACAATCTTGGGCATATATTATGTTATGCAAGTTATTGTTTTAATGAGAATTCAACGTCGTAGACGCCGCAGTTTGGTGAGAGAATTTTAGGGGAAGTTCGGCTTCCCTTGTTGTCTCTGAGAAATCGCCCCTGAAAGACATGCAGGTTAGGCTAACTGGTGACTCTAAATTGACCGTAGGTGTGAATGTGAGGCGACTTGTCCAGGACTACGTTCAGACTGCACCCTGAAACGACCCATATCCGATTTTTTTGCCCATATGCGACCTGTATCCGATTTGTTATTGACAATCTGAACGACACAGATCCGATTTTTTTCACATGCGACCCAGGCCGCTTGGATATGTGGTCCTAATTCCGATGCATATCCGTTATTTTCACATGCGACTGCAGTCTGACCGGACAGGTCGCATTCATGCGACCTACACGTCATCAACAAGAGACAAACGTCACTATTCTGCGTTGGCTAATCCCGCCTCTTTGGTGGAAAACAACAACATTTGTACAGTTTTCAGAATTTAAATAGACTTTTATAGAATTGATCAAGCTAATGGTGGATTTGGTAGGGACCTGGATGTTGATCTGTTAGCCTGATTAAATAAAACAGTTTCTATAACTGATTTATAACTTAAACCATCCTGGATTATAAGATTATAAGATTGTTCTGGAAATTTCCAGTAATTTGACACCTTCGGTCTCATTAGTCTGCTGCCCACATTAATCAGATTATTGTGTGAGTTCCGCCGCCGCCACAAAAACCACATCGCCAGGTCTCGCCTCATCTCCATGCTTTACTTGCAAACTTGAAGAGTGCGCTTTTTTTTTGTTTATGTATTACGTAGATGTGCTTATTACGTGTCAATTTGCGCATGCGGGACACTTTTGGTCGTTTTCCGTTCATATTGGAGATCGCATACAAGTCTCATATAATTGGTAATGTGAACGGCCTAACAAAAAAATCGGATTTCACAACAAATCGGATATGGGTCGTTTCAGGTTGCAGTCTGAACGTAGTGCAGGGTGAACCCCGCCTCTCACCCATAGTCAGCTGGGATAGGATAATGGTCGTCTGGCTAACGCAACTTCAAAGCTCTGCGAGCTATTGGTCTGGCAAAGATATTAAGCCCAACCGTTTCCCAAAGTGCGTGGTTGACCCGCCTCCCTGAAATGCCTCAGTCGAAGCCAGAAAAGGCTGTGACGAAGCTTAAACCAATCATATCACTCTTTCCTCTGACATATGTGATGTGACGGAAACTGCTTGAGTAACAGGAAGAAGATAAATACCTCCAGGGCTGCTCTTTGCTCCGTTTTCAATGAGAACTTCCCGTTGAATGCTTTCAATACAGCATCTACCGCTGTGTTAAAGGCTTGCCGCTGCTCCATGTTCGTGATGTGAATGAAGCGCTTCCGGCATAGATTCTGTAAACAATCTATGGCTTCCGGTCGCAGTTCTACTACGTCACTGCCTTGAACACGCCTCTACCCAGGGCCGTTGGAGATGCTCAAAGTTGATTGGCTCCCGATTTTTCGGGAGCTTGGAAGAGCTGGAGATAGCCTGCCTGGCCAGACTAAGGGCCTCTGCATGCTCTTGCGACAAGGCTTTCGCAGATAGCTTTTCGCAGACAGTTGTAATTTATCGTTGAGCGGGGAGTAATAGGCGTGCGCGATGTTATTCACCGCCACAACGCAAGGGGGCGCGAAGTCGTGAAATCGCTAGGAGTAGTTGGTGGGTGTGGTTAGTGGAGTGTTTATCCTCCGGTTACTTATAATGACTAGAACTGGAGTCGTATAGATGTACGTATTTCCTCACTTCCTCAATCAACCGCTCTTCAAGCTGCTCCATCTTCGCTCGTGTTTTTAAAAATGGCGGTCGTGTAAACAAACCAAACTGGGAAAGTAGGGAAGCGGAAGTGCGTGTACAGCGGATATAGAGTGGACCAATCAGAGCCCTCTTGTTTGCGACGCTGTCTGCGGTGGTCACAATTTTTGGGAGGTGCGCGCAGAGCGTCTGCGAAGGGGGGGGGGGGGGCTTTGCAGACACCACACAGATTTAATACTTGTCATTTTTAGGGCATACCTAACAACATGTGTTTTCTTTCTCTCTCTCTCCCCCCCAATCTGTCCCTCTGAGTTACATGTCGGTCCTGGGATTGAGATGCTGGCCTCTTCTGCCCCTCGGACCTGCTTGATCCATCCTGGTGCCCTGTGTCTGGTCGGAGTTTTATCGCACCACTCCTGTGAAGGACGGCCCCATGAGGACAGTTGAGGGTTATACCTGGAGGATGCTCTTGACTTTTATGGCTGAGGACTACACTTGTCTTGCTAACTTTAGGACTGCAGTAGTCATGAACAGTTTTGCACTCAAGTTTCCATCAATGAAGAGTTATAACATCAACGAAACTGTCCTCATGTTAAAGCTGTTAATATTATAGTCAGGCTGTCTGTTGTTGCCCAAATGAGGATGGGTTCCCTTTTGAGTCTGGTTCCTCTCGAGGTTTCTTCCTCATGTCGTCTGAGGGAGTTTTTCCTTGTCACCGTCGCCACAGGCTTCATCATTGGGGATAGATTAGGGATAAAATTAGCTCATGTTTTAAGTTGTTCAAATTCTGTAAAGCTGCTTTGCGACAATGTTTATTGTTAAAAGCGCGATACAAATAAACTAGTGCTGTCAAAAATGTCGCGTTATTAACGCGTTAACTTGACTCAATTTTAACGGCGATAATTTTTTTATCGCGAGATTAACGCTCTGTGACATGATGCCACGCCCCGCACAGCCAGAGTCCTCTGCCCTCCCCCGAAGAGCCACGGTGCTCGGCTTAGGTTTCGTTTTCCCATCGGCGGCTCCAGCCCCACTTTGCAGTGGCTGTGACAAGACGTGTTATGCTCTGCAATAAAAAAAAAAAAAAACATTGGTACAACCAGTGTTCGAACTATGCCGATATTTTCGGGGGGTCCCTTTATTCCCTTGGGGGGGGGTGCTTGCGCTTGTCTCAGAGCGCGGATCTCCATCGCGCGCTCACTTCAGATATGCAAATGCTTCCCGTTACACACGATTGCTATGTCAATAAACATCATTTTGACAATATTTTAGAGACCCCCCAACATTTCCCAAGTCATGTTTTCAAGGGATCTCATGTCTGTTTCAGGGGATCTTGGATCCCCCGTAGTTCAAACGGTGAGCAAGCCCATTCACTTTTTTATGCTGATAAGAGAATTACAATGGTTTTTCATGTGACAAAAATCTCATCTCATCTCATTATCTGTAGCCGCTTTATCCTTCTACAGGGTCGCAGGCGAGCTGGATCCTATCCCAGCTGACTACGGGCGAAAGGCGAGGTACACCCTGGACAAGTCGCCAGGTCATCACAGGGCTGACACATAGACACAGACAACCATTCACATTCACACCTACGCTCAATTTAGAGTCACCAGTTAACCTAACCTGCATGTCTTTGGACTGTGGGGGAAACCGGAGCACCCGGAGGAAAGAACATGCAAACTCCGCACAGAAAGGCCCTCGCCGGCCACGGGGCTCGAACCCGGGACCTTCTTGCTGTGAGGCGACAGCGCTAACCACTACACCACCGTGCCACCCTGTGACAAAAATGTGTGATTAAATTGCGATTAATCGCGAGTTAACTATGACAGTCGCGACATTAATTGCGATTAAATATTTTAATCGCTTGACAGCACTAAAATAAACCTGACTTGACTTGATCTGCGACGCCATCTGCGAGGACGGGGTTGTCAGCATAAATTGGCCTTAAGTTCGCAACAGGCCCCCATGCTGCGTCACACTTAGGATGGGCGGGCCCAGGCTAGGATAATGGATGGATGGATGGATGGATGGATGGATGGATAATGCCTAAAAACAATATAAATGTAAAAAAACAAAAGAATATACAGCAAACGATTCCCAACAGCTGGAGTAAATAAATATGAAGTTATCTCCTCAGCAAGTCTTAAATAGCTTTTAAATCATTTTAAAACTATGAGCAATAGTGGAGTTTTAAAATGTATGCATGTTTCAGTAATGATGATGACGATGACGTCATTCCAGTGTTATTGCTGTTCGGTGGCGGTTTCCGGCTGTGGAGGCGCGCGCGGCCCCGCCCCTGTAGGTGCGGGTGGGAAACCCCGCGGTGGTGTGTGCTGAAGCCGCGCGTGAACGCAGCCGCCATTTTGGTGTCTGATGAACAGAGCCGCGGCGCTGCGGAGTCTTCAGACTCTCTCTCTCGCTTTCCGTTTCTAACATTTCACTCCGTTTCTCCCCCTTTCCCTCTCACTTCCGCTCCTCTCACCTTACCGGACAGCAACACAGGGTAAGTGCGCGCCCGCCCGCGGCACCACTGCGGCTTTGTTCGGTTCCGCTGTGTGGAGACAAAGTGAGCCGCAGCCGGCTTCTGCAAAATGGACACCGGGGCTAGCATTAGCACTGATTAGCTTCCAGCACAGCCCGGAGCGCGCTCCGTATGGACCCGGTAATGTTCCGTGATGAGGTCCAGGGTTCTCCTGGGCAGTGTTTAATAAACATGGCGCTGCGCTTTAGTCCCTCATCAGCCGCGCTGAGGGAAGCTAACTCGGCTAACACAGCTCGGCTAGTTCTGCTAGCTAGCTAGCGGTCGGAGCGCGCTTCAGTCAGAGCGCCATATACACCGCACGCACTTTCCTCACAGGCTCCTCTCACAGACAGACAGACAGCTGATTAGCCTGAGAGGTTTACCGCGGTTTATAATAACGCAGTGTGCAGACGGGTTTGCGCTCCAGTCCCCTCAGCCCGGTTTGGGACACAGCCCTTTCTCAGGCTCAGGGCGCGCGCACACGCACTACACCCTATAGTGCGCACTTTAACGCGTGTAGATTTGGAACACAGCCCGTCTGGGGTGGTGGGTGAGGGGTCACTCTGTCTGATCACTCGCTGCTTAATTAGGGCACTTGTGGATGGTTTAGTGACCTTTAACCTCTGTTTGGGACACAGTTCATGTGATGCTGATCTGATCCTCTACACACTGTTTCTTCTTGTGCACAGGTTTGTGACATCAGCCATGGCATCGGATCACGTGAACGGGAACGGCACAGAGGAGCCCATGGACACGTCCTCCACGTCTGCGCGCTCGGAGAACTTCCAGGCTTTACTACAGGCCGGCTTGCCGCAGAAAGTCGCAGAGAAACTCGATGAAATCTACATCGCAGGTGAGGACACGGTCATAACGCACGCTTACCTTTTCAGCGTGGGTTAATTATAATAACGAGTGGTTTCCTGTGGAGTAATGGAGTGTGACTCTTAACCCCATACACGATTATTACACATCTATAACATGCTCATGTAGGCGATGTGTCAGTAGTAAGGGTTCTGGGTAAGTTGCAGACATGCTGCAGGTCACATCATCACAAGATCCATCCTCTGAGTACGTTACTGAATACACACACACACACACCTGTCCGGAGATCTGCATCACAGTGAGGAATTGTGTGTGTGTGCCCCTTGGTCAGAGTGATGATAGCTGTGTGAACTCTCTCTCTGAGTGACTGCGGTTACACTGCTGTGTGCTGTTTAACATCTGACTGGACCGAGGGGTTAGCCTCTGAGATTATCGCCTGCTCTTTGCTTTCTTCTCTGTCTCACATACATGTGTGTGTGTGTGTGTAGGCCTGGTAGCACACAGTGACCTGGATGAGCGAGCTATCGAAGCTCTGAAAGAATTTAATGAAGACGGAGCGCTCCAGGTTCTACAGCAGTTTAAAGAGAGTGACCTGTCTCACGTCCAGGTAAGTGTGTGTGAGAGAGAGAAACCCCTGACCTAACACACACTCGAGACTCTGTCTGGGTTGATTGAGATGCTGTATGTGCTTTGTGTTTCAGAATAAAAGTGCCTTCCTGTGTGGCGTGATGAAGACGTACAGGCAGAGAGAGAAACAGGGGACCAAAGTTACCGAGTCCAACAAAGGACCGGACGAAACCAAAATCAAAGTACGGACCTGTCCCTGCTGCGTACACAGAGAATCATGTGTTAAACACTGCAGGACTTTATTACACACACACACTCGTTGTGATGTCTCATCCTGCGCTCACCACCTGCTATAACCTGCTTTACATCACAGTTCTGCGTTCTCATTGGTCAATAGTGTTGATTTAATTTTCTATAAAGTAGTGCAGGTGTATATTAACATGCTCGTTATCGTTTCTATAGTAACAGCTCATTCACAGGGCCTCGTATGGCAGACACTCCACTGACCAACACATCACTGATTCAGGCTTTACGTTTACAAATTCATTTATTCCCCCCCCCCCCCCCCCCCCCATTTGCTGGATATGAGCAGTCGTGCGCTCTGATTGGCTACTCTACTACTAGGATATCAGCTCATATACCGTGAGTAGAGAAAAACAAAATGGCAAGTCAGATATATCAAACATTTTAAAAAATACCGAAATGGCTAAAAGAATATAGCGTCTCCTTCTCCATGGTATCTCCTGATCCCCACTCCAGCCCAGTCGGTGGTGATAACGCACCTTTAGGTTGGTTTACCGACCACCAAAATACCCTGAAGAAGAAGGAAACGGTGGAGCGTGTTGCTGAATCAACCGAGGGCAAAATAAAAGCTCTACTTGAAAACAAAATACAAAAAAGGCAATAAAATATGGAATGAAAGTATTTCACTGTTAGAATATTTCTCAAGAATTATTTCATTTTTTCATAAATTGCTCCTGTCATTTCGCCGGTTTGTTTACATTCTTAAACTGAAGTGATTTTTTTCGGATGTTTGGTATATGTGTGTTTCTCAAAATCCAGTGAATGTGGATAGAATAAAGCCGTTATTCCACTCAAGCTCGTCGTACTTGGGTTATAGACAACTCGGTGCTACGCGCCTCGTCGCCTGTCAGCTCATGTACAGCTAGATTTCAGGGAGTAACTGTTAATTATCTGTCTGATTTGTATCCAGAATCGATATATTTCTGTAAAGCTGCTGTGTGACAGTGGACGCTGTTAAAAATCGAAATAAAGCTCATCAGTGTGGAGTTTTCTTAGCTGAATGAGATGCTGATGTGATGTTTATAGCTGATCACTGCAGCTAACTTACCGTAAGTGGATGAAAAGTGACTGGAGTTATGGAGGAATTCTGTGGTTCTGTTCAGGCTCTGCTCGAGAGAACCGGCTACACGCTCGACGTCACAACAGGACAGAGGAAGTACGGAGGACCGCCACCGGAGTGTGTGTTCACAGGTCCTCAGCCCTCCATCGGTACAGAGGTAACACACACACACACACAGTGTTCTTTGGGTTAATGTAGGAAGTGACGGGAGCTGCACTGCTTTTATATTAGCGTAAACAGTGAGGTGTACACGAAGGCTTTCCACGTGATGACGTGTGTTCTGTCCTGGAGTAACGTGAGTTACAGTGACAGCTCAACCGCTAAGATCTGATCGGATGGCCTCTGTTTGAACCCGTGTGTGTGTGTTCTGTCGGCTGAGGTGATTAAGGTTATGGATGAGTACAGTACCTTCAGCTTGGTTCTAACATCATGTTTAAATTCCATACACCTTTAGTTTTACATGTGGTACGGGGTTCGGGGTGTAGTTTGTGGCCTCTGTGGGATATTCATCAGGAAAGTAGCTGAACTCTGTGTGTGTGTAGATCTTTGTGGGGAAGATCCCGAGGGACCTGTTTGAGGATGAGCTGGTGCCTCTGTTTGAGAAGGCGGGGCAGATTTGGGACCTGCGGCTGATGATGGATCCTCTGAGTGGTCTGAACCGAGGATACGCCTTCATCACGTTCTGCACTAAAGAGGCTGCACAGGAGGCTGTTAAGCTGGTGAGTCACCTTAGACACGTGCAGTAATCAGCTCTTTGGGCTATTACCGTCCTCACGTTGATTATTTTCCTAAAGTTTTATTCCTCTTATACTGTACCACTTTAGTTTTTGTCATCTGTATGAAGGTTTTTTTTAATATTATTTACACTTAAGCTCATGATCTTAATGTGTGTGTGATCAGTATAACAATCGTGAGATCCGCCCAGGGAAACACATTGGGGTGTGTATATCTGTGGCCAACAACCGCCTGTTTGTGGGTTCCATCCCCAAGAGCAAGACAAAAGAACAGATCCTTGAGGAATTTGCCAAAGTCACCGGTGAGCTGAGCGTCTGTCCTTCTGTCCTCTTTCGTTCTGGTGTTCACATCACATGATTAACGCCGTTCCACCTTCTCCCCAATCAGAGGGTCTGAACGACGTGATCCTGTACACCCAGCCGGATGACAAGAAGAAGAACCGCGGGTTCTGTTTCTTGGAGTACGAGGACCATAAATCGGCAGCTCAGGCTCGCCGGAGGCTGATGAGCGGGAAGGTGAAGGTGTGGGGTACGCTGGTGACGGTGGAGTGGGCCGACCCCATCGAGGACCCTGACCCTGAGATTATGGCCAAGGTGAGGGGTTAAAAAAAAAAAAAAACAGACAGGATTCCAAACCTCCTCATTCCTTAAACATGTTGTCTGACGTGTTGACGTTTCTCTCTCTCTCAGGTGAAGGTGCTGTTTGTGAGGAACCTGGCGAACAGCGTGACCGAGGACATCCTGGAGAAAACGTTCAGTCAGTTTGGGAGGCTGCAGCGGGTCAAGAAGCTGAAGGACTACGCCTTCGTTCACTTTGACGATCGGGAGAGCGCCGTGAAGGTAACGCTCATTTAAAGCGGAAGGTGGGCGGAGTCAGTGCTGATTGGGCTGGTGCTGCTGTTCAGTTTAGCTCAGGTTATTGAAAGCGTGTGTGCGTGCGCGCAGGCTCTGGAGGGGATGAACGGGAAGGAGCTGGAGGGTGAAACTGTCGAGATCGTGTTTGCGAAGCCTCCTGATCAGAAGAGGAAGGAACGCAAAGCTCAGAGGCAAGCAGCCAAAACACCAATGTAAGCTGTGTGTGTACGTGCACAGTGTAGCATCCTCACTCGTTCCACCTGTGTTAGTGTATGACTTTGTTCCTTCTCTTTGCAGGTATGATGAGTATTACTACTACGGCCCCCCTCATGTGCCTCCTCCACCTCCGAGAGGGCGTGGCCGAGGCGGAGTCAGAGGCGGCTACTCGTACCCTCCTGATTATTACGGTTATGAAGATTACTACGACTACTATGGCTACGACTACCATGGTTACCGTGGTGGCTACGAGGAGCCCTACTACGGCTACGATGAGTTCCAGGGGCGGAGCCAGCGTGGACCGAGGGGCGGACCCAGAGGGGGACGTGGGTCGGGACCTCCACGGGGCAGGGCTGGGTTTCCTCAGCGTGGTGGCGCGGGAGCGGCCGGAGGAGGCGGCGCGAGGAGGAGAGGAGGCGGGGTTCGAGGGGTACGTGGCCGCGGTGGGAATGTAGGAGGCAAACGCAAAGCTGATGGCTACAGCCAGCCCGATTCCAAACGCCGGCAGATTAATAATCATAATTATAACAGTAATCAGAACTGGGGCTCGCAGCCGATCGCGCAGCAGCCGCTGCACGGCGCCGATAATTACGGCTACAAATCTGACCAGGAGTTTTATCAGGATTCATTCGGCCAGCAGTGGAAGTAGACAAAATGTAGGGCTTTGCTTTTGGTTTTATTTGTTCCTTTTTTTTTTTTTTTTTTGATTGGGCTCCATATAAAACATGTCAAGCTTTCAAAACATGCTTCTTGTACATATATATTTTTCTTTCTTTTTTTGTTCCTTTTGTTTGGTTGGTTGGTTTTTTAGACCTCCACTTGGACTTCCTGTCACACTCCTTCCACACACTGGGTTATGTTTTATTTTGTAATCTGTTTTACAATTGAGTCCTACCTTTTAATCAAATTTGGAGGGAAAAAAAAAAAGATAAACCTATACAATGTGCTGAATCTTGTCTATTGGCTATTTCATGTATGTTTCTATAGCAGGTTTTTGGTCTTCATGTTTTAAGTAGGAACACAAACGGAAAAAAAAAACAAACCGAAAGAAAACAAATTTGCTCTTTGTATGTTAATGCTAGTAAAATTAGCGTGTCTTGTTTTCTTTACATTTTGGCTTGTAATCCTTTTGCTGTCTGTCTGCTGCTCTAAATAAAAACATACACGCATAACCGTGTACAAAACTCAACCAAAACGGATTGTGTTTCAAATTCATGTTTCGGCAAAAAAAAAAAAACAGGATAAAACTCTCTCTCCTCAAATTTCTTTGCAAATTTTGACCAAAGCGCCTTGTGGATGAAAAGGACGTCAGGTTTGCCTACATTAGTCTGTCTGTCTGTCTCACTCTCTCTGCATGTCTGAGTTGTGTACGTGTTTCCACTCGCACGTCACGGGCCCTGTGTGTGATTGTGGTGCTGTATGGAGGGTGTTGAGTTCCACACTTCCCTCTCCATAATGGCTAAAATGCACGTTCTGCCCCAAATTCTCCTCACTGTTGACCCACAGGAGTAATCCCTGTTCTGCATGACCCTCCCCCACCCCAATCTCCTCCTCCCTCCTCCTCCTCCTCTCTCCATTTCCCTGCTGCTGAGTGGGGGTGGGGTGCAGTGCTGCTGGTGTCCAGCAGGGGGCAGAGAGCACTGAGCTGTGCATGCTCATTACAGCAGGTTTCACACTCACTCACTCATTCACTCACTGCTCTTATTAGTCTAGTGTGTTTCATGTCGAGGGTGTGTGTGTGTGTGTGTTTGTGTTTTCATGAACGTGGATCTAATCGTTCTTCCTCTTGTCACCTGACTAGCAGGGAAAGGCCTCGAGAGCGGCGCTGACAAACCCCTCTGAGTGAAGAGCGGCTCGTTAAAGCGCAGCTTCCTCTCAGACGATGCCGGAGGACACGGCGGTAAGATGCACTTCCTGCCGTCCAAGTCCTACTTCCTGCCTTACAGGAGACAAAAAAAAAACTGCCACCTACACACACCATGAGTTCACTTTAACGCTTCCTGTGTCTGAAACAGTGCCTGAACACTACACCCTGCAAACCCACAGGGGGTGTGGCCCAAACTATACACTATATAGGCCACTGTTGGTCCCTGGGGGGCGTGGCCCAAATTATCTGCTGCCCTACTCAGCCACAGTGCATTATGGGTGTTTTTTATATCCCTCAGTTGTAATGTTTTGTGGCAGGGTAGTGCACTATGTAGTGAGCAGGGTGCTGTTTTGGACATGTTGGTTGTTCAATTCCCCCAAAGAGCTGAGCTGAGCTGAGCTGAGGAGTTTCTCATTCTGTACATAAATCTTTTGCACTATGTATGGGGTTTTCTTTCTTTTATATATTTAAAAAAAAGCGTGTTTTTACTGCAGATCTCCATGTTAGTGCTGTAGATAGAAAGTGTGCACTATAGTTTATCAGAACATTGTGTGAGAGAGACTCTGATGTTGGAGATCTGTTCTCTTTTAAAAGCATCATGTTGAGTTTAGTTTGTTTTAATGTTCTAATATTTTTTTGAATGTCTTAGGTGGCCTAAGCGGTGTAACGTGGTTCCGTTGAGAACCTGATGATGATGTTTCTGATGAATTGTGAGTTTATCTACCTCAGTGTGGGGTCATGTACAGACACTTTACTGAGCATACGGGCTTTTCTACCGTTTTATAAACGTTATTTATGCACAGGGACGACGGCCTGCCATCTGTCTGCTGTATTATAGTTCTGTTAGTACGCCATCGTCCCCTGCCTGTGTGTGTGTGTGAGAGAGAGAGAGAAACTCGGATGTCGAGTCTAAACACGCCTGGCCTTGGTCTCCTCTCGGAGCGTGTCGTTTGTATTCTAGTCATATTTTTGGATAAAGCTTTAGTGTCTGGTTTGTCATAAACAAACTGAGTAGTAACTTTTTTTAAACACGTCCTGTTTGTTTGTTTGTTTGTTTGTTAAGCAGGGTGCTTAATTAGACATGCACAACTGACACCGTGTTTAAAGGGTAAGTTCAGCATCAGGACACACACCGAGTGATCACCTGGTGACACTAGGGGGCAGTAGAGAGCTCACCATCATAACACTAGCCTGGTTACTAATCCTTCCACCACTTACACGCTTCAGCAGCAGACAGGAAATGATGTCTGTGACCTGGAAGTTCACTGCGTGTGTGATGTCATTATGCTGGATTTACTGACGGTTGTCCCGCCCCCGGTGTCGAATAAACCTACAGCCATGCCGCTCGTGGGGTGCGTTAGTGTCGTACTGTTAGCGCACACGCTCGTGTTCCAGGTTTAACAGGGTGAAACAGGAAAATATGACGACTTCCTGCCTTTATTTTATTGTCTTTTTTTTTTTTTTTTAAAAAAGATGTCACAAATTTAAAATGAACTGTTGACTCTTGGTGCTTTTTCTTTTAAATTTTTAAAACACATTTTTGCAAATAAAATGTTTTATACTGGAAAAGTGGTTTGTTTATTTGTCCGGTTATCTGATGCTGCACCTGAATGCTAACGGACGAGGCGGAGTTTCTGATCTGATAAACCATGACGCAAACAAGGAAAACCTGATGCAACGGCCAATGAGGTGCTTTCCCTTCCCATATCTAACCCCGCCCACTCTGTTCAACCACACACGGGGACTTCACTTTGCCTGTACCTGCCGTGTGGGCGTGGCCTTTCCAGAAACAGTGGTAGCTATGTGTAAAGGCCAATTTATGCTGACAACGCAGTCCTCGCAGATAGCGTCGCAGACAGTGTCTGCGTAGCCCCCCCACCTTCGCAGACGCTCTGCGCGCACCTCCCAAAAATTGTGACCACCGCAGAAGCCTCGCAGACAAGAGGGCTCTGATTGGTCCGCTCTACATCCGCTGTACACGCACTTCCGCTTCCCAACTTTCCCGGTTTGGTTTGTTTACACGACCGCCATTTTTAAAAACACGAGCGAAGATGGAGCAGCACGAAGAGCGGTTGATTGAGGAAGTACGTACATCTATACGACTCCAGTTCTAGTCATTATAAGTAACCGGAGGATAAACGCTCCACTAACCACACCCACCAACTACTCCTAGCAACTTCATGCCCCCTTGCGTTGTGGCGGTGAATAACATCGCGCACGTCTATTACTCCCCGCTCAACGATAAATTACAACTGTCTGCGAAAAGCTATCTGCGAAAGCCTTGTCGCAAGAGCATGCAGAGCCCCTTACTCCTACAGCTCTCTTTAAGCAAACTGGTAACGGTGTGATTTCTGTGTGCTGCCTTTTGATCTCTTATTAGCAAAGTGAGTTAATTACACGCTACGTACAATCGACAGTACGCTTTTCTTCCATTTGTAAGTCGGGCTGCGTGTGCAGTAGGATTGTCAACGAGTCAAAATCTAAAATCTCAGTGCAGACGTCACTTTAATATCCAACGTGCAGCTAAAGAACGTGTGTAGCTAACGTAAACTCAATATTTAGTGTATTTAAATATTCCAAATGTAAAACTATAAAATGACCCAGCTGTGATGAGAACAGCTCAGTAATGTGATGAACGATCCTCAGATCATCATGACTGCATTCCCTTTTAATCCTGATTTTTACTGTAAAATATTTTCCATGATGACGGAACGATAAACACTCTGTCTGTGATAAAAGAGATGAAATGTGGTGATGATCAGACAGTCCCGTTAGTATTTACTGCACGTGAGATGAATTTTCGAGATGCTAACGCGCTACGCTGACTGTTCGCTCTCCTGCTCGTGAGAGTAATGTTGCTAGGTAACTGAATGCCTGGCTAATGACTGAGGCTAACGGTTTACTGAGCTAACACATCACTGTACGAGTTTTATCCAGACAGCGAGAGAGGAAATGAGACAAAACTGTCAAACCTGAACGTTTCACTCAAACGTGTGGGTGAATTCCTGATTAAACCGTCCATACGACTAAAACCGATGGCGATCGTTGCTAGCTGCGAGTCTGTCGTGAAACTCTCGTGTGGCGCCACATTCACTAAATAATGATGAAACACGTCTTTAATGTCCATCGTGTGACCACTGGACTGGATTTCAGCAGTTAAAAGTGTTTTATGTGGATTTGAGTTTTCTTTTCTTGCCTCAGCTCAAACTTTAGCGATGAAATCTAAAATCCTCCGCAGTCTCACTCATCTCATCTCATCTCATTATCTCTAGCCGCTTTATCCTTCTACAGGGTCGCAGGCAAGCTGGAGCCTATCCCAGCTGACTACGGGCGAAAGGCGGGGTACACCCTGGACAAGTCGCCAGGTCATCACAGGGCTGACACATAGACACAGACAACCATTCACACTCACATTCACACCTACGGTCAATTTAGAGTCACCAGTTAACCTAACCTGCATGTCTTTGGACTGTGGGGGAAACCGGAGCACCCGGAGGAAACCCACGCGGACACGGGGAGAACATGCAAACTCCACACAGAAAGGCCCTCACCGGCCCCGGGGCTCGAACCCGGACCTTCTTGCTGTGAGGCGACAGCGCTAACCACTACACCACCGTGCCGCCCGCAGTCTCACTTTCCATAAAATACTTTCGGGAGAAAATAAAACTTCGTGAAAACAGTAACATCATAAAAACTCATGACAAACTGTAGACTTTCAGTATGAAGTGCAGTGAGACTGACTTTTATTCCAGAGATTACAGCTGAGGCCAAAAGTTTACACCCCCAGGCTAAAGATATTCAAACTGAAATTTTCCCTGAAGCTCCACACATTTCCTGTTGTTTTTTTTTTAAAAGTAGTTTGTCTACTTTGCTCATATCAGAGGTCATTTTAAAACAATTTATTACAGACAGATTTATTTCAGCTTGAGTGCACCATATCAGAATTCCAGCAGGTCGTAGCTACAAATGCCGAATTTATCTCTTTGAACAGTTTATACAACCCCGATTCCAAAAAAAAGTTGGGACAAAGTACAAATTGTAAATAAAAACGGAATGCAATAATTTAGAAATCTCAAAAACTGATATTGTATTCACAATAGAACATAGACAACATATCAAATGTCGAAAGTGAGACATCTCAAAAAAGTTGGGACAGGGGCAATAAGAGGCTGGAAAAGTTAAAGGTACAAAAAAGGAACAGCTGGAGGACCAAATTGCAACTCATTAGGCCAATTGGCAATAGGTCATTAACATGACTGGGTATAAAAAGAGCATCTTGGAGTGGCAGCGGCTCTCAGAAGTAAAGATGGGAAGAGGATCACCAATCCCCCTAATTCTGTGCCGACAAATAGTGGAGCAATATCAGAAAGGAGTTCGACAGTGTAAAATTGCAAAGAGTTTGAACATATCATCATCTACAGTGCATAATATCATCAAAAGATTCAGAGAATCTGGAAGAATCTCTGTGCGTAAGGGTCAAGGCCGTAAAACCATACTGGGTGCCCGTGATCTTCGGGCCCTTAGACGGCACTGCATCACATACAGGCATGCTTCTGTATTGGAAATCACAAAATGGGCTCAGGAATGTTTCCAGAGAACATTATCTGTGAACACAATTCACCGTGCCATCCGCCGTTGCCAGCTAAAACTCTATAGTTCAAAGAAGAAGCCGTATCTAAACACGATCCAGAAGCGCAGACGTCTTCTCTGGGCCAAGGCTCATTTAAAATGGACTGTGGCAAAGTGGAAAACTGTTCTGTGGTCAGACGAATCAAAATGTGAAGTTCTTTATGGAAATCAGGGACGCCGTGTCATTCGGACTAAAGAGGAGAAGGACGACCCGAGTTGTTATCAGCGCTCAGTTCAGAAGCCTGCATCTCTGATGGTATGGGGTTGCATTAGTGCGTGTGGCATGGGCAGCTTACACATCTGGAAAGACACCATCAATGCTGAAAGGTATATCCAGGTTCTAGAGCAACATATGCTCCCATCCAGACGACGTCTCTTTCAGGGAAGACCTTGCATTTTCCAACATGACAATGCCAAACCACATACTGCATCAATTACAGCATCATGGCTGCGTAGAAGAAGGGTCCGGGTACTGAACTGGCCAGCCTGCAGTCCAGATCTTTCACCCATAGAAAATATGGAAGATACGACAAAAAAGACCAACTAGAATCCTACATTAGACAAGAATGGGTTAACATTCCTCTCCCTAAACTTGAGCAACTTGTCTCCTCAGTCCCCAGACGTTTACAGACTGTTGTAAAGAGAAAAGGGGATGTCTCACAGTGGGAAACATGGCCTTGTCCCAACTTTTTTTTTTGAGATGTGTTGTTGTCATGAAATTTAAAATCACCTAATTTTTCTCTTTAAATGATACATTTTCTCAGTTTAAACATTTGATATGTCATCTATGTTCTATTCTGAATAAAATATGGAATTTTGAAACTTCCACATCATTGCATTCCCTTTTTATTTACAGTTTGTACTTTGTCCCAACTTTTTTGGAATCGGGGTTGTAAGATTCCAGGAAGTGATGTAATGACTCTTAGAAGCTTCTGATTGGTTAACTGTAATTGGGAGTGAATTAGGAGTGTGATGTGTCTGTATCAGGGCCTTTGGGGCCGGTGCTTTTTACTCCTGATACCACAAGTTTTTATTTTGCAGAATTGTTTTGCCATTTCTGAATTTATTGACTGTGCATTTTCTGTAAAAGTACACTGTTGAAAATGTCAATAACTTTGCTAAAACTATATTTATTTACAATTAGGCAAACAGTAACGGGCATGGGCGCTAACATTCAAAAGAAATACTGAAGTAAATATTATCAGTGTTAATCAAGCATCCAGCCAGAGCAGGTCATGATATATTTTTTACCATATTAACATGCCATTGTTGTGTGTTATGCCTGATGTAAAGACTCTCGTCTCTGCGAGCCTACCACACAGATTTAATACTTGTCATTTTTAGGGCATACCTAACAACATGTTTTCTTTCTCTCTCTCTCTTCCCCCCCCCCATCTGTCCCTCTGAGTTACATGTTGATCCTGGGATTGAGATGCTGGCCTCTTCTGCCCCTCGGACCTGCTTGATCCATCCTGGTGCCCTGTGTCTGGTCGGAGTTTTATCGCACCGCTCCTGTGAAGGACGGCCCCATGAGGACAGTTGAGGGTTATACCTGTTAAAACTGTTAATATTATAGTCAGGCTGTCTGTTGTTGCCCAAATGAGGATGGGTTCCCTTTTGAGTCTGGTTCCTCTCGAGGTTTCTTCCTCATGTCGTCTGAGGGAGTTTTTCCTTGCCACCGTCGCCACAGGCTTGCTCATTGGGGATAGATTAGGGATAAAATTAGCTCATGTTTTAAGTCGTTCAAATTCTGTAAAGCTGCTTTGCGACAATGTTTATTGTTAAAAGTGCTATACAAATAAACTTGATTTGATTTGATTATAAAATGCAATAATTATTGCTGAAAATCATTAATTTTACTCTCATAGGTTGTTGCCCCTTCAGTAATCCTGAGGGTTCGCTACTCGCACCTGTATGACGTTAATTCGGGAAGTGATCAGGTCGAATCTCACAAGGAGGCTGGTATTGTGGTGGCGCTCTCCAGAGGAGTGGAGCAAGTGGGAGTTAAACCTGCCATGGTGTGGCTGATGGTGAGGGAGGGGACGGAGAGTCGGCCTGTGCAGAGTTTACTCAATCTTCCCAATAAATCCACACCGTGGCTGGGACTGAAGTTTATGAAACTAGCAATATTAGCACAGAGATGAGTGTGTGTCGGGGGGTTATATCTGGAAGATGGGATAGTAAACAGGAACAATTAGAGATAGGTGGTCAATATCAGAGAACTAATGTCAGGAAGAGAAAGAAACAAAATGAGTTTCAAACAGGATGAAGAGACCGTGAGGATCAGGAGGAGGTTTCCAGAACCCGTAAGAGAGAGACATAGACCCCAAAGAACTTACCAAAATAATGAGGGCTGAAGTAGGAGAGGTTAAGGACATGAGAGTGCTCAGTGATGGGACCTTACGGAGGAGGAGGTAACTCAGAGAAACGAGGGAGGAAAGCAGGAAAGTCTCAAAAACACTCCGATTTGGGGAGCAGAAATCTCATGGAGGTTTGAGATGATACCTGGCGTTCCCATTAACCTGAGTGTGAGGGATCTATGGGGACATTTAAAAGTCCATAACAACACGGTTAAGAGGATAAAGAGAGTGACTCGAGGAGGGGAGAAAAAAGAAATCTGTTCTTCTGGAGTTTGAGACCAAGGAAATGTCCAAAGAGTTGTACTTTGGTTTTGTAACATACTCAGAAAGAGAATTCATTCCACAACCTGCGAGATGTTTTAAATGTGGTCACACAGCTGAAGACTGTGCTGGGTGTGGGGCTGGAGTTTCACCAGAATGTTGTCACCGTGGTGGCGAGCAGAGTGTGGTTTACTGACGGTGTGTAGTAACGCAAGGTGAAGTGAAACTTCAGCAGATAAGAACAAAGGAAAGGACATCATGCAGAAGCAGTAAAAACGTGTGTACAGGACAAGAAAAGACAGGAACGGACAAAGACAAGGAGCGAGACAGTGTATAAGGAAGGATGAATAGAACAGAAAACGGAAAGGATTCGATGAGCTGTGAAATGGGAGGAAATCAGGGACAGAAGATCCAGCTTGAGGGGATGAAGTTTATTTATAATCCTAAACAATTTAATAGTTATGGTCAGAAACTGAAGATAGTTCAAAAGAATAGAATAAAGGATGATAAATATTTTATGTATTCAGTGAATATCGCAAAAGACAAGAACAAGTAAAGAAAAAGACTGAGAAAGGGAAAGTGGATTTTCTAATAATGGGCGGCACGGTGGTGTAGTGGTCAGCGCTGTCGCCTCACAGCAAGAAGGTCCGGGTTCGAGCCCTGTGGCCGGCGAGGGCCTTTCTGTGTGGAGTTTGCATGTTCTCCCCGTGTCCGCGTGGGTTTCCTCCGGGTGCTCCGGTTTCCCCCACAGTCCAAAGACATGCAGGTTAGGTTAACACAGGCTGAAGTGCCCTTGATTAAGGTACTGAACCCCTGACTGCTCCCGGGCGCTGTAGCATGGCTGCTCTGGGTGTGTGTGTGTGTTCACTGCTTCAGATGGGTTAAATGCAGAGGAAGACTCTCACTGTGCCGGAAGTGTGCAGGTGATAAATAAAGGTTTCTTCTTCGAAAGACGAATCAGCAGAATGTTGTGGATGCAGTGTATAAACTGGTCCAGCAGATGGCAGTAATGAGACTCTGTAGATTCCAACTGCCTGAAACTCGACAGAAACCGCAGCAGAAGAAGCAAATCTCGCGAGAAGATTGTTTGAAGTGAACTCGCGCGCACGAGGATTGGCCGAGCGGGAAGTTTGAAAAGCTTGCGGGTTTGTTTGTGTGTTTGTTTGTTTGTGTGTTTGTGAGGTAAAGATGGAGAACCGGCCGAGCCGCTGAGCAGAGCAGCAGCGCAGATTAGCAATAAAACCCACCGGGGAATTTTAAACAGGGTTCCGAGAATAAAGTGAGCGAGCTGAGGGGAGGTTTGTTGGACAGAGCGAGTGTGAAGCTCCGGCAGGATGGATATACACCGCTGCCTGCGGTAAGTCAACCGCTCGGGGGGAAACTGGGCGAGTTACTGGGCGAGCGGGGCTAGTTTAGCTAGTTACTGGGCTAGTTTAGCTAGTTACTGGGCGAGCGGGGCTAGTTTAGCTAGTTACTGGGCTAGTTTAGCTAGTTACTGGGCTAGCGGGGCTAGTTTAGCCAGTTACTGGGCTAGTTTAGGTAGTTACTGGGCGAGTGGGGCTAGTTTAGCTAGTTACTGGGCTAGTTTAGGTAGTTACTGGGCGAGTGGGGCTAGTTTAGCTAGTTACTGGGTTAGTTTAGGTAGTTACTGGGCGAGTGGGGCTAGTTTAGCTAGTTACTGGGCTAGTTTAGCTAGTTACTGGGCTAGTGTGGCTAGTTACTGTAGCTAGTCAGTGTAATGAGTAATGTAAAGATGATCCAATAACATGGATTAAATATTTAATGGAGATTAACAGTCACATATCTGTGGGGGGGCGCTGTGACAGTGGGATATCGGTGGGGGGGCGCTGTGACAGTGGGATATCGGTGGGGGGGCGCTGTGACAGTGGGATATCGGTGGGGGGGCGCTGTGACAGTGGGATATCGGTGGGGGGGCGCTGTGACAGTGGGATATCGGTGGGGGGGCGCCGTGACAGTGGGATATCTGTGGGGGGGGGCGCCGTGACAGTGGGATATCCGTGGGGGGGCGCCGTGACAGTGGGATATCGGTGGGGGGGCGCCGTGACAGTGGGATATCTGTGGGGGGGCGCCGTGACAGTGGGATATCTGTGGGGGGGGGCGCCGTGACAGTGGGATATCTGTGGGGGGGGGCGCCGTGACAGTGGGATATCTGTGGGGGGGGGGCGCCGTGACAGTGGGATATCTGTGGGGGGGGGGCGCCGTGACAGTGGGATATCCGTGGGGGGGCGCCGTGACAGTGGGATATCGGTGGGGGGGCGCCGTGACAGTGGGATATCTGTGGGGGGGCGCCGTGACAGTGGGATATCTGTGGGGGGGCGCCGTGACAGTGGGATATCTGTGGGGGGGGGCGCCGTGACAGTGGGATATCTGTGGGGGGGGGGGCGCCGTGACAGTGGGATATCTGTGGGGGGGCGCCGTGACAGTGGGATATCTGTGGGGGGGGGCGCCGTGACAGTGGGATATCCGTGGGGGGGCGCCGTGACAGTGGGATATCTGTGGGGGGGCGCCGTGACAGTGGGATATCTGTGGGGGGGCGCCGTGACAGTGGGATATCTGTGGGGGGGGGCGCCGTGACAGTGGGATATCTGTGGGGGGGGGCGCCGTGACAGTGGGATATCTGTGGGGGGGGGCGCCGTGACAGTGGGATATCTGTGGGGGGGGGCGCCGTGACAGTGGGATATCTGTGGGGGGGGGCGCCGTGACAGTGGGATATCTGTGGGGGGGCGCCGTGACAGTGGGATATCTGTGGGGGGGGGCGCCGTGACAGTGGGATATCCGTGGGGGGGCGCCGTGACAGTGGGATATCCGTGGGGGGGCGCCGTGACAGTGGGATATCTGTGGGGGGGCGCCGTGACAGTGGGATATCTGTGGGGGGGGGCGCCGTGACAGTGGGATATCTGTGGGGGGGCGCCGTGACAGTGGGATATCTGTGGGGGGGGGCGCCGTGACAGTGGGATATCTGTGGGGGGGGGCGCCGTGACAGTGGGATATCCGTGGGGGGGCGCCGTGACAGTGGGATATCCGTGGGGGGGCGCCGTGACAGTGGGATATCCGTGGGGGGGCGCCGTGACAGTGGGATATCCGTGGGGGGGCGCCGTGACAGTGGGATATCGGTGGGGGCGCCGTGACAGTGGGATATCGGTGGGGGGGCGCCGTGACAGTGGGATATCGGCGGGGGGGGGCGGGGCTGGGGTATCGGCGCGTGGGGCGGGGCTGGGGTATCGGCGCGTGGGGCGGGGCTGGGGTATCGGCGCCTGGGGGGGCTGGGATGTCGGTGCATGTGGGGATATCGGTGCGTGCGTGTGTGGGGGGGGGCTGGGATATTGGTGCATGTGTGCGTTGGGGGGGGCTGGGATATCGGTGCGTTGGGGGGGGCTGGGATATCGGTGCGTTGGGGGGGCTGGGATATCGGTGCGTTGGGGGGGCTGGGATATCGGTGCGTTGGGGGGGCTGGGATATCGGTGCGTTGGGGGGGCTGGGATATCGGTGCATGGGGGGGGCGGGGATATCGGTGCGTTGGGGGGGCTGGGATATCGGTGTGTGGTGGGGGGGGCGCTGGGATATCGGTGCATGGGGGGGGCGGGGATATCGGTGCGTTGGGGGGGCTGGGATATCGGTGTGTGGTGGGGGGGGGGGCTGGGATATCGGTGCAGTGGGGGGGGCGGGGATATCAACCTCATCCGTGTTAAAGAAACTAAATCATCTCCAGCGCATCACTCCAGAGTCCCGTACTGTAAAGATGAACATTAAACTCCTCCTCACTGAGCTGCTTAACTGACTGAACATCACCGCATGTTGTTTTACAGACAGTTCGAGTCGACTGTGAGGAGCTATCCCGGGGAAGACCCTCTGGAGCCCTGGGATCAGTGAGTAGCACACAGTCAGGAGGAAGCTCGCGTCCCCTCCTCCTACACTGAGGAACCCGTCTGACCCGACTCGAGATGTGGACTCGGTGGAGGGGACGAGCAGAAACCCAACACACTGTCTTATAATAAACACTGCACCAGTTATACAGTCAGAGGGCTTGATGATGATGATGATGATGACGTAGTGCTCAGTGATGCTGTTTGCGGTCAGATGTGTTTTTATAAACGAGCTGTGAAAAGGTGGCTCTCCCCGATCAGGAAGTGAACTCCGGCCACAAGTTTGAGTTCAGATTGTAAACGTTGTGCTGCTGTGGTGGTGTTTTTCTTCTGAATAAACTTTTCTGCTCCTTTTCTGTCCGTGCTGCTGTTCAGGTTTGTGGATTTTCTCGACACCAGACTCCTTCCTGAGGAGAAGTGTAACATGTCGGTGGTGATTGCGCGCCTGGTGCAGACCTTCCTGCAGGACAAACGCTACCACAACGACCTCCGATTTGTCAACTACTGCATCAGATACGTGAGTGCGTCAGGGACACGCTAACGCCACAGCAGCAGTGTTTCAGCACGCTCGCCGCAGGCGAAGGCTGATAAAATAGCATCCCTCTCTCGTTTCTTTATTCACACGACGTGAACCAACACACGCCTGTTCGTCTGTGTGTTGATTCTGAATCAGAGTGAAATTGATTCTTTAGGGTGATTTGATTTCACACAGTACTTATTTAATGAACAACAGAAGTCGGAGTGGAAACGTCCTCCTAAAACTCTTTCCTTATTCATCAGAAATGCAGCAATCGGGAAAAGGTTAAAGAAACCACCTGAGCACAGAGAACTGATGGATAAATAAATGAGTTTAAGGCGTTTTCTCCACCTCCTCACACTTCTGCAGCTCTCTGCTTTGGCTCACAAAAAATCTACATTAAAATACTGCAACCAGAAACGGGCACGTTTGATTCACTTCCTGTAGTGAGTCGATTCAGAGCTGAGTCACTTTCTCAATAGAGTTCACTCAAAGTCGAGTGTGATCTGTAAAGAACCGCATCAGGGAGGAGAACACACCAGGGTGAACAGGGGTGTGTGTGTGTGTGTGTGTGTGTGTGTGTGTGTGTTACAGGCCGGTTATCACTCGGACCCAGTGAAGGTGTACAGTCATGTCCACAGCCACGGTGTGGGGACGCAGACGGCCGCTCTGTACCTCAGCTGGGCTCAGCAGTGCGAGAGGAGGAACCTGATCACACAGGCAGAACAGGTGTATCAGAAAGCGTTGGAGAACCAAGCAGAACCTCTGGACACTCTGAAGCACCACTACAGGTCTGCTCTTCTCAGCATGTTCCCCGTCCTGTTCACTGCAGCGCCTCAGAAACTGTTAGTCATTAGAGTCATCTCCCCCCCCAAATTATACATGATAATCTACTCACTAAAATATTCCTTTTCTTAAACTTGTATAAACATTTGTTCTGCCTCCATTTGCTTCTCTTCTCTTTATCTTTCAGCCGTCTGTAAAAGAGAGAGATGATTTCTTGTACGCAATCACACAGCAGCTCTTTCACATTTTGCATCTGTTTGCAGCATTAGAGCTGTGTTACTTCCACCAACAGTGAAGTCATATACAGCGCCCTCCACAATTATTGGCACCCCTCGTTAAGATTTGTTCTTAGGCTTCTAATAAATTCATTTTCTTAAAATAATATAGAAAAATCCAACCTTTAATTCAAGTGCGTTTATTCAGTGGGAAAAAATCCCACATTAAGAAATAATTCTTTTACATGAAATCATGTGTGCCACAATTATTGGCACCCCTGATGTTCATACTTTGTACAACTCCCTTTTGCCAACAAGACAGCACTTGATCTTCTCCTAGAACATTTCACAAGATGGGAGAATACAGAGAGAGGGATATTCAACCACTCGTCTTTGCACAATCTCTCTAAATCATCCAGAGTCCTGGGTCTTCTCCTGTGCACTCTCCTCTTCAGCTCACCCCACAGGTTTTCAATTGGGTTGAGGTCTGGGGACTGAGGTGGCCATGGGAGGAGCTTGATTTTGTGTCTGGTGAACCATTTTTGTGTAGATTTGGCCACATGTTTAGGGTCATTATCTTGCTGAAAGACCCAGTGACGACCCATCTTCAGCTTTCAGGCAGAGGCCACCAGATTTTGATTTAAAATGTCCTGGTATTTCAAAGAGTTCATGATGCCATGCACCCTAACAAGGTTCCCGGGGCCTTTGGAAGAGAAACAGGCTCCATCTTGGGCTCATCTGACCAAAGCACACGGTCCCAGTACTGCTTGGCGAACTCCAGACGTTGACGTTTATGCTTGTAAGTGAGAAAAGGCTTTTTCCGTGCATGCCTCCCAAACAGCTTGTTGGGATGTAGATAGCACCTGATGGTTGTTATGGAGACGTTGTGACCCCAAGATGCTACTCTTTGATGCAATTCTCTAACAGTGAGCTTTGGAGAACTTTTTCCTTCTCTTCCCATCCTCCTCACTGTGCATGGTGGCAAGATAAGCTTGCATCCTCGTGCAGGCTTGTTTGCCACTGTTCCAGTTGTTTTAAACTTCTTGATGATTCCTCTGACTGTAGATATGGGCAGGTGTAGGCGAGCGGCTGTCTTCTTGTAGCCATCGCCTGACTTATGAAGGTCGACACACATCTGCCTTAGTCAAATGGTGTGTTCTCTTGTCTTTCCCATGTTGAAGAGTGGATAAGAGAAATAGGCCTCTGTGTCACATCATATTTATACCCCAGGGAAACAGTATGTGATGAATTACTAATTAAAGGTTCCTAGATACTCTGATCAACTTTATAAACTACAGTAGAAATGACAGAAATGCTTCAATTACATTTATTTTCTAAGAATTATGAGTGCCAATAATTGTGGAACAGGTGATTTTTATGAAAAATAATTATTTCTTAGTCAGGGATTTAAAAAAAAATCACTTGAATTAAGGGTTACATTTTTCTACAGTTTTCAGTGTGAGATTATGCGTCTGCAATAAAAAATTTAATTTATTTTAAGGCTTTTAACACATCTTAACCAGGGGTGCCAATAATTGTGGAGGGCACTGTACATCCTCCGATTGTACCTTATTGTGCTCTCTGCTGTCTGAACCATGCGATTACACTGAGGAGCAGCTCAGAGGTTCCACAGCTTGATGGCAAATCATTTCTTCGTTCCTCTGTCCATGAGGCTGGTGGCGTCCATCATCCACAATTCGGTTAAATCGTATCTCCTCCGTCAGTCTTCTGTCCACGGATTTCTGTTCTGATTGTTTTATTTGAAAGAACTCGTCACTTTGCACAAAATTTGGTTGTTTTGTCAAATTTTTTTTTTTAACAAATTAGTAATTAGGTCAACTTAACACGTTTTCTTCTGATGAGAGTTGTGTCTCCTCTCACTGATCAGAACTGAATTCGCATGATAGATGTTTTGGGTTGATCATCTCTCGAGGGACGAAATTCAGTCCCCTGTTGATGTTTATAACAGGAACAGTTAGTCGTGGAGGTTGGTCCTCTCTCATGCTGTCACATTTCAGTTCTGTGTGATGTGGTTGTTTTGATGCCAGGCCAGATGAGCTGCCACGCCCTTGATGGTCTGGTTTATTTTTATTTCATAGATTCGAATCATCACAAATTTGTATTGCAATTTATCATCACGATATATCATTTACATGCCGACTGTTCATACACATACACTAGTGAGATGTATAGAATTATATACACACACACTCTAGTCAGCTACTGCTTGTTTCACTCAAATACAACCCCGATTCCAAAAAAGTTGGGACAAAGTACAAGTTGTAAATAAAAACGGAATGCAATGATGTGGAAGTTTCAAAATTCCATATTTTATTCAGAATAGAACATAGATGACATATCAAATGTTTAAACTGAGAAAATGTATCATTTAAAGAGAAAAATTAGGGGATTTTAAATTTCATGACAACAACACATCTCAAAAAAGTTGGGACAAGGCCATGTTTCCCACTGTGAGACATCCCCTTTTCTCTTTACAACAGTCTGTAAACGTCTGGGGACTGAGGAGACAAGTTGCTCAAGTTTAGGGAGAGGAATGTTAACCCATTCTTGTCTAATGTAGGATTCTAGATGGTCTTTTTTGTCGTATCTTCCATATTTTCTATGGGTGAAAGATCTGGACTGCAGGCTGGCCAGTTCAGTACCCGGACCCTTCTTCTACGCAGCCATGATGCTGTAATTGATGCAGTATGTGGTTTGGCATTGTCATGTTGGAAAATGCAAGGTCTTCCCTGAAAGAGACGTCGTCTGGATGGGAGCATATGTTGCTCTAGAACCTGGATATACCTTTCAGCATTGATGGTGTCTTTCCAGATGTGTAAGCTGCCCATGCCACACGCACTAATGCGACCCCATACCATCAGAGATGCAGGCTTCTGAACTGAGCGCTGATAACAACTCGGGTCGTCCTTCTCCTCTTTAGTCCGAATGACACGGCGTCCCTGATTTCCATAAAGAACTTCAAATTTTGATTCGTCTGACCACAGAACAGTTTTCCACTTTGCCACAGTCCATTTTAAATGAGCCTTGGCCCAGAGAAGACGTCTGCGCTTCTGGATCGTGTTTAGATACGGCTTCTTCTTTGAACTATAGAGTTTTAGCTGGCGACGGCGGATGGCACGGTGAATTGTGTTCACAGATAATGTTCTCTGGAAATATTCCTGAGCCCATTTTGTGATTTCCAATACAGAAGCATGCCTGTATGTGATGCAGTGCCGTCTAAGGGCCCGAAGATCACGGGCACCCAGTATGGTTTTCCGGCCTTGACCCTTACGCACAGAGATTCTTCCAGATTCTCTGAATCTTTTGATGATATTATGCACTGTAGATGATGATATGTTCAAACTCTTTGCAATTTTACACTGTCGAACTCCTTTCTGATATTGCTCCACTATTTGTCGGCGCAGAATTAGGGGGATTGGTGATCCTCTTCCCATCTTTACTTCTGAGAGCCGCTGCCACTCCAAGATGCTCTTTTTATACCCAGTCATGTTAATGACCTATTGCCAGTTGACCTAATGAGTTGCAATTTGGTCCTCCAGCTGTTCCTTTAACTTTTCCAGCCTCTTATTGCCCCTGTCCCAACTTTTTTGAGATGTGTTGCTGTCATGAAATTTCAAAATGTCTCACTTTCGACATTTGATATGTTGTCTATGTTCTATTGTGAATACAATATCAGTTTTTGAGATTTGTAAATTATTGCATTCTGTTTTTATTTACAATTTGTACTTTGTCCCAACTTTTTTGGAATCGGGGTTGTATTTGGGGGAGAGAAAAAGATGGTTAGCTAGGCAACCAGAACCTGGAATGTCCAGGTAACAAACTTCCAGTGACGGCGTTGGGAGTGAACCCCTTGCGGTGTGTAAGCAGTTTGAAGCAGACCTGTGCACATGATGTTTGTTAAACTGTTGCTGTGTTAATGACTTGATGGCCCCTGTGCTGTGTGTGTGTGGTTGCAGATTATTCCAGAGCAGATCAGGACAGTCTCAGACGACTCCCTCAGGTAGGAAACGTGTCCCCTACGTGTCCGTAACGCACCTGAAGGAGTCGTACTGTGATGCTAACTGATTACTGTGAGATGTGTAATATTCAGAATGTGTGTGTGTGTGTTACAGATGTAGTAAGTGTTCTCCTTCACGACTCACAGCTGGTTAATCAGCATCTGTCTCCGAGAGATGGAAGAAGAGTGAGCTGCACTGTGTGCTTTTTTTTTAAAATTATTATTAAATGTTTTTCCCTTTTTCTGTACATGCAGCTCCTCCTTTACTGTATGGAATAATTTAAGACCTTTAAAGATTTAGATGTTGAAAATACATTTGCATCTTTTCATCAGCAAGCTGTTACACTCTCTTCCACAGTGTCAGATTTATATAGTTTATGTTCCTCTGGATGTCTTGGCACCCAAGTCTTGGCACCCTCTACAACCTCCATCACAAGAGCTCCCTCTTGTGATGGAGGTTGTAGAGGGTGCCAAGACTTGGTGTAATAAACAGACCCTGAATATAATGTATAATATATATAATGAGTGTTGTTTTCCAGGATGTGGGGATCTCGCAGTTTCCTGCAGACAGAACCATCCGCATGTAAGAACATCATTAGAGAAATAATAAATTATATGGTAGCTGTATTAATAATTGTATTGAAGTTGTGTGTTTACACTGCATTATAACAGCATTCTGCTGTGTGTCAGAATCTCTCGGTCAGAGAATAACCCCCCACCCGGCAGCGGCGGCGGCGGGACGGACTGTGTGTCCATGTACTGTGTGAGTGAGCTGGTGTGTGAGGGATCAGAGCTGAGCTTCGAGGAGCTGAGAGCACGACGATACTTTACCAAACGCAGACAGCAGGAACTGCAGAAACAGCAGCGTGAGTCTCTGTCTTTTATTATCTGAGGATTATTTGATTCACACGGTTTGTTCCACTCTTCTCTTCTTGACGTTTATTATAAATCAGTTCGTCTAAATGACTCCGATATCAGACTGGCTTGAAAAGAGTGAGCCGTTTGCAAATGAGTTCTCAGTCCTGTTTGTGTGTGCGCGTGCGCGCACACACACACACACACACACACACACACACACACACACACACACACACACAGCACCTTTCCATAAATTTTGTGTGTAGAGGAGGTGATGAAGAGATTTGAGGAGGAGGAAGAGGAGGTGCTGAGAATGAAGCAGCTGTTGGAGGAGCTGAACAGCAAACTGAGTGATGAGCCACACCTGCAGCAGGTACACACACACACACACACACACCTGCAGCAGGCAAAGCAACATACACTTGGGTCCATTACCACAATGGATTCTGAACAAAACAATTCAGATGCAGTTGAAGTTCAGACTTTCAGCTTTAATTCAGTGGGTTGAACAAAATGATTGCATAAAAACGTGAGGAACTAAAGCATTTTTTAAACACAATCCCTTCATTTCAGGGGCTCAAAAGTAATTGGACAAATTAAATCATTGTAAGTAAAATGTTCATTTCTAATACTTGGTTGAAAACCCTTTGTTGGCAATGACTGCCTGAAGTCTTGAACTCATGGACATCACCAGACGCTGTGTTTCCTCCTTTTTAATGCTCTGCCAGGCCTTTACTGCAGCGGGTTTCAGTTGCTGTTTGTTTGTGGGCCTTTCTGTCTGAAGTTTAGTCTTTAACAAGTGAAATGCTGCTCAATTGGGTTGAGATCAGGTGACTGACTTGGCCATTCAAGAATATTCCACTTCTTTGCTTTAATAAACTCCTGGGTTGCTTTGGCTTTATGTTTTGGGTCGTTGTCCATCTGTATTATGAAACGCCGACCAATCAGTTTGGCTGGATTTGAGCACACAGTATGTCTCTGAATACCTCAGAATTCATCCGGCTGCTTCTGTCCTGTGTCACATCATCAATAAACACTAGTGACCCAGTGCCACTGGCAGCCATGCATGCCCAAGCCATCACACTGCCTCCGCCGTGTTTTACAGATGATGTGGTATGCTTTGGATCATGAGCTGTACCACGCCTTCGCCATACTTTTTTCTTTCCATCATTCTGGTAGAGGTTGATCTTGGTTTCATCTGTCCAAAGAATGTTCTTCCAGAACTGTGCTGGCTTTTTTAGATGTTTTTTATCAAAGTCCAATCTAGCCTTTTTATTCTTGAGGCTTATGAGTGGCTTGCACCGTGCAGTGAACCCTCTGTATTTACTTTCATGCAGTCTTCTCTTTATGGTAGATTTGGATATTGATACGCCTACCTTCTGGAGAGTGTTGTTCACTTGGTTGGCTGTTGTGAAGGGCAGGGATGTGATTTTTCTGCGAATTCACAGAATTCCGCTTTTTTCACCTCAAAATTTGAAAAAAATATTTTTTTTCCGATTTTTCGCTCAAAAATCCTCATTCGTATCCTATTCATTCCGACTTTCAGTAATTCCGTCATTGAGATGAAACGAGGTACGTGATTGGCCCATCGCTCTGTAACAACCAATGAACGCGCTTGTTAGATAGCTGTACTTAAGCTCGCTTCAAACAAAGAGTTGAAAGATGGCAGCCTCCGTGATCGAGCGTAAAGATGCAAATCGAGTTAAAGAAATCGACAGAATAGTGAAAAACAAGTTCTGCTGGGAATGGTTGGAGAAAGAGGTTGCTACAGACGTTGGACATAAGACTGTGAGACATTTGTTCAGCGATTTCGTTCTTTGGGGAGAGGGCAGAGGTCTCTGGCTGTCAAGTTTGGGGATGCTGGGACCTCCCCTGCCCGAGCTACGAGCGTGCAAAGTCGGGCTGGAGCCCGGGATAGAAACGAAACGTAAGCGGAGCGCCGCGGCTCGCCTCGGGGCGAATTACGTCCCGAGGCGCGGGGCTAGCGCGCCCTGCCCGCGCTGGTTCTTTGGGGGGAGGGCAGAGGACTCTGGCTGTCAAGTTTGGGGATGCTGGGACCTCCCCTGCCCGAGCTACGAGCGTCCAAAGTCAGGCAGGAGCCGCCGATGGGAAAGCGAAACTGAAGCCGAGCACCGTGGCTCTTCGCCCTGAGGCGCGGGGCTGGCGCGCCCTGCCCGCGCTGGTTCTTTGGGGAGAGGGCAGAGGACCCTGGCTGTGAGCAATTCCAGCGTTATGGACGTGACACTTGAACTCAAAATGGCAACAAATGACCCAGTGCATGTTTTATTGTCTCCCAGTATTTAAACAGGTGTTGCATATTTTAAGGCTGTACCATACTGGAGAAGTGATAGAACAAGAACAATTCCCATAGTACATCTAGGGCATGCCAGAAAATGCCAATAAAAGATGCGTTATGGATGTGACAGAAAAAGTATCACTTTTCTTGGGTGACTGTACATTTTTATCAAACTCTCTGAAATCGTAAACCTAATGTCGAAATGGAGATATCCATTTGATAGAGGGGTCCAAGGTGAATATTAAAAAATCTTCGTTTAAAATATTTTGTATTTCATGCACAGTTTCGGAAGGAAAAGTCAGCGTTATGGATGTGACGAAATTCCGTTATGGATGTGACGCGTCTGAAATAGACATGGCATATGTTTAGAAAATCAGCAATTTAACCACCATAACCCTTTGAAAAACTCTCTAAATATCAGCTAAAACTATCAAAGTTCTTAAATAATATTTAGGATGGCTATTGTTTTGCTGTTTTGTGGATTTTAGCATACATTTCTGTGGCTTGTGGCAATAATATACAGTAGAATTGTACATGATCAAAGTTGATTTTAGCTTGGGTTTTACATTATAAGAAAGAAAGACTGACTGTGACATATGAGGTTGGTTACAAATTGGTTCAACTTATTCACATCTGTAAAATACAGGCCTAGGTGATATCTCTGGGAGTGGTTTTGATGTATTACATGTTGCTTTATTTTTGCATGGTGAGGTTGACATTTACATGGAATTGCCCCTGTCAAGTTTGGGGATGCTGGGACCTCCCCTGCCCGAGCTACGAGCGTGCAAAGTCGGGCTGGAGCCCGGGATAGAAATGAAACCTAAGTGAGTGAACACAGTAGTTATGAATATCCTTAAGTGAGTGAACACTGGAGTTATGATTATCCGTTGGTGAGTGAACACTATAGAGTTATGTATATGAAGTTGACATTGCTAGAGTAGAAACTGCAGAAAAAAAGTGACTGATCTGCTGGAACTGGACATGGATGCTAGCGTCTTTTTTTCTTTGAGAGTTCCTGAAGACTTGTGGATGAATTCTTATGTTGCATCATGTTTGTTTGAAAAGGCACATTTAGGTATGTTCAACTTTGACAGTAATTGAAAGTATAAATTTTGTTTTTCCTTATACAGTTTTCTATTTATTCTAATGCAGATGATTTAATTTAGAATGACATTTTTAGGTTTCATGATTTGGCTTTTTGTCAGTTAAGAATCATTGAATGTACTATAGGGGCTCAGAGTTGCATGTTGACCATTAAATTGGCTTGAATTTGTTAATCATGACAAGTTTTTTTTTCTTGTGTGTTTGCTTGCCATTTTAGTACAATTTTTAAGTCAGAAAACCCCAGAACCCAGGAGCTTCGGGGGGCTTCCCCCCTTGTCCCCCCACCAGGGCGCTGCCCTGGACCAGCTGGGGGCCTGTGGCCCCCAGACCTCCGGCTAAAATTTTCAGATAACTTCACCAGCCCCAAATCACATCCCTGGAAGGGGTTTCTCTTCATTCTGCGATCATCCACCACTGTTGTCTTCTGTGGGCATCCAGGTCTTTTTGCATTGATGAGTTCACCAGTTCTTTCTTTCTTTCTTTCTTTCTCTCTCTCTCTCTCTCTCTCTCTCTCTCTCTCTCAGGATGTACCAAACTGTAGATTTTGCCACTCCTAATATTGTAGCAATTTCTCGGATGGGTTTTTTCTGTTTTCGCAGCTTAAGGATGGCTTGTTTCACCTGCATGGAGAGCTCCTTTGACCGCATGTTTTCTTCACAGCAAAATCTTCCAAATGCAAGCACCACACCTCAAATCAACTCCAGGCCTTTTATCTGCTTAATTGAGAATGACATAACGAAGGAATTGCCCACACCTGCCCATGAAATAGCCTTTGAGTCAATTGTCCAATTACTTTTGGTCGCTTTAAAAACAGGGTGGCACATGTTAAGGAGCTGAAACTCCTAAACCCTTCATCCAATGTTAATGTGGATCCCCTCAAATGAAAGCTGAAAGTCTGGACTTTATGTCCATGTCCGTTATATAACTATAACTTGAATATGTTTCAGTAAACAGGTAAAAATTTGTCAGTGTCCAAATATATATGGACCTAACTGTATGTGAGAACTAATAAGATAAGGTGTGTTTAGGTTACTTCAGTGCCACACCCTATCAAGAGCACTGAGGACACCCCTAATCTCACCGACCAATCAGAACCCTTCAGTGGCCCCACATACCTGCTGGAGCCGACGCCCGAGAGTGTGTGTGAGAGCCGAGAGAAACCGCTCACTGGGGCAGAGTGTTTGAGTCACACCCAGCAACACGACACACTCGAGAGGTGAGGGCTACACACACACACACACACACACACACACACACCTTCCGTTCCAACCGCAGTGAGGAGTTGTGGTTTAGGACGCACTACCCAGTGTGCATGTGAACTGCACCAGCAAGCTCACAACTTTCACACTAAACAGTATTTAGATTTAGTCCACAGGTGTCGTCCTAATGTGTAGAGTTAACATAGACTGCATCCTGAAACATGTACTGCTGTACTAACAAGTGCACTGCTCCACTTAGGGCTAAGTATTGGCACCTGTGCAGGGTTTTGTAAAGGTGTTATGGGGAAGAATGTCTTGTTGTAGGTTCAAAGCCAACATCAGTCCCCTGTATTCCTGTAGACTGATGCTGCATAATGAGGATGAAGCGATCGGAACACAGTAAGGGCACTGCTGTGGCTTTTTTTAATTCTTTGTTTTGTCTTAGTGATGCGTCGGTTCATGAAGAAGCCGAAGGGGACGTGCACGCAGACGGTGAGTGAAGAACACTGATATGACGGTCTTGTCTTTCACTGTGGGGGCTTACTCATTCTCTCTCTCTCTCACTTTCTCAGTGTCTCATGGAGGCCTTAATCACTCTCGCGTCACCCCTAACACGTCTCTGGGTCTAATCTCGGCGACGCCTTCACGTGCACTTCCCTCCCCCACGGTCAACACCAGAGAGGCCCTGGGTAAGTTCACTGCTCCTGGCACTCTCCATCATGGTCTCTGCAGAGAGCACAGGGATAAAAACACCACACCAGCAGGGGGTGCTGGGGTACAATACAACAGCACTCACTGAGGAGTTCATTAGGAACAGCGGTACACCGACTCGTTCATGCAGTTATCTCATCAGCCAACTGTGTACAGTATAAAATCTTGCAGGTACAGGCCAGCCACGTCGGGTAACGATCACATCAAGCATCAGTATGGTCTGAGTTTTCTATAACTGCTTGATCTCCTGGGATTTTCTCACACAGCTGCAGAACAGCCTTGATGTGAGAGGGTCAGCAGACTGGTTTAATCTGACCGGTTACAGTAACTCGGGCTACAACAGCAGAAGACCACGTCAGGTTCCTCTTCCATCAGCCAGGAACAGAACGCTGAGGCTGCAGTGGGCACAGACTCCCCAAAACTGGACAGAGGAAGACTGTAACAACGTCTGATGAATCTCCATTTCTGCTGATGGTCGGGTCAGAATTTGGCACCAACAGCATGAATCCGTGGACCCATCTGCCTTGTGTCAACAGTCCAGGCTGGTGGTGGTGGTGTAATGGTGTGGGGGATGTTTTCTTGGCACGGTTGGGGCCGTTAATACAACTCGACCTTTTCTTGAATGCCACCCCATCATGGCCACAGTTGACCACTATCTAATCTAACGTCTACTCCAGCATAATGCTGGTTTCCTGAACGTGACCCTGAGTCCAGGAGAACACCTTCAGGATGTGGTGGAACAGGAGAAGAACAGCATGAAAGTGCAGCTGAAAGATCTGTGTGATGCAATCACTTCATTAAGATGGAGCAGAAACTCGAAGGAATATTTCCAACATCATGTGAAGGTAGAGAATTGTTGTGATGATGCAGATAGAGCGACTCGAGGCTCGTGTTTTAGTGTTGAGGGAGTTTACTGAGAGACGGGCGGCAGATTAAAGCTGCTGTTTCAGGGTGCTCAGTGTGAATGAGTAGATTTGGGAGTGTGTGTGTCCACACACTCCTCCCAGGGTCTCCGCGGATCCTTAAAAAGTCTTAAGTCTTATTTTTAATGTGTTTTTTAAGGTCTTAAAAAGCATTATATTTCGCTATTTTTTGAGCTATGGTATTAAATTTCACATGGGAGGTATTAAATTTCATCCGGGTAGCCTACGGTAAATGAAAAAAAAACAACAACATATATGTCTGGATTTTTTTTCCGCGCTAACGTTATTTATTCAACCAGCGTCGTTTATCAAGATGCTGAACAAGTAGCACAAGAGCCGTTGTGTGTCTAGCACTAGTTCTAATAGCGCAGGAACCACGCCACTGGGGGCAGTGTGTTCTTTTATCCATGTAGTAGAACCATTGAGAGTAGAGCAGACGAGGAAGAAGTGGTTGAACTTGAACATGAGCGGAGATGGGGAAGTGTAAGTTTAGTAACAAGTGGCTTGAGGAGCCAAAATACAAAAGTTGGCTAACAACAGCAACTTCAGAATATGAAGTGAGATGTAAGGTATGTCGGAAAGACATCAAGTTAACAACAATGGGCTGTAAAGCCCTTGACGCTCACTCGAAAGGGGAAAAGCATATGCGCTATGCTGCTAGTCGGGCAACAACAGTCCCCATGCCAATGTTCGCCTCTACGGTCACAAAAAGTGCAACGCCAGCTTTAGCGTCTCCGGGTCCCAGCACAAGTGCTTCCGCGGCATTCGCCCCAACCGCTACGCTGAAGGCAGAAATACTGTGGGTTCTGCAGAAGATGCACTTACTTATTAAAAAAAATGCTCTGAACTTAACCTAGAGTGTGCTTTTTTTTTTTACTGTACGTATTTGTTCCGCGGTAGTGGTCTTATTTTTTATACTCAGTGGTCTTAAAAAGTATTATTTTTGCTGGTCAGAAATGTGCAGAGACCCTGTCCTCCTTCTTGTGTAGATCTGATCGGGAACATGTTCCAGGGACTGACTGTGCTCCAGGACTCGCTGTTCAACACCACACACATGAACGTTGCTGAGGAAGACCACTTCGGAAGGAATTACAGAACCCCTGGTGTGTGTGTGTGTTTACTGAAGAACTGGATTTTATGCACCTTGATTGATTCATGTGCTGTACTAACACTTTGACGTATTAATCTGGTGCGTGTGAAGGGTTTGCGTCCTCATTGAAGGCTTCATCCTCAGCAGCATTCGAGATTTATCAGGATGAAAACGGCAAGAATAGAAGGTAAATATGAAGAAAAGAAAGAGGGGGGGAATTAAAGGAATAGACAAAAGGAGAAAAACCAAAGAAATATAAAAAGATGGGGACTTGAAAAGAGAGAGAGCAATTTTGTGTGTGTGTGTGACAGTGTGGATCCGCAGATGGTGGTGGTGAAGCCCAAACCTGCAGCACTGCGTGCCCTTATGGACATCCCCGTCTCTAAAGCTGCTGTGAGTGCTCAACTTAACTTTATTGTTAATTCTGCTTTATGCACAGGATTGAAATATTGTTTCTCCAGGACCCTCGGTGTACAGTAAATACAAATACACAAGTATTTTAAAAAAAAAAAGTCTCACACATGCATATTTTTATATACGAATATAAAAAGGCGCACACACACACACGGGGCAGATTCTACCGTAACTGGATCCATTAACCGCTTGCCCACAAAATAAATTTTTCTTGTCCTTTTTTAGGTGAGGTAATATTTTCAAGATTGAAAAATACACTGAGTATATCAATAAAATATATTTTTAAAGAATAAAGTTCCATTTCTTTGACATGGGTCAGTCCATGAAATGGGGTTACCAAAATGTGACCTAGAGGGAGTCACTTAAAACAATTTACAACTGAAAACAACTTTTGTTTCCATGAAGCATTGACCATATAAGAAAATATAAGAGAGTTGTTAAGATAACTCCTGCTCTACAATGTATGATAAAATCCATAAATATTTACCCGGTTGCTAATGTAACAAGGACACGAACAAGCTTTTAAAAATAAAGGAAAAATATTGATAGTCAATTTTTTGCTTTTATTTGCTTACTTTAAACATTAACACTGAATAAGAATTCATTAGAAATATTAGTTCAACATCATAAACACTGAAAATATGAAATACCAGTATTTCACAAACTTCATGAAATTTCTTTAAGATTTGAACAATAACGGTCATTAACAGGAAACAGTTTCATCCTTGATAGCGACTAGAGCACGTGTTGTGGTGTGCGAGAAGTTCTCTCGCGTCAGTTCAGCTGACCTAGATTGAGTAAATAGGTCTCGCAGGTTGTGAACGAACCAGGAAGTGAGTGGACGCCAAGTTAGGATGTGAGAAAAAACATCGATAATTTCTTTTATTGCCGTTTGTTTAAATTTCTTTCTACCTACATCGTTTTATAGTATATTCTTCTTTATATTAAAAACATCAATCATGATTTCAACTCGTTTTATCATTTTTTATAAGCCTGGTTTCTAACGTAACACGGTAGGACATCACAATGTTACGTTCACAACCTATTTTTCGTGGATGAATTCGAAGCTAAATAGTTTATAGAACCTTCTTAACTTTATTATGCGAGTCTAAAACTAAATTGCAAGTACCATGAAACTAATTTTATTGAAATTCTCAAAGTAATGAAGGTTTATTTAAGCTCAAAGTCAGCAAATATTCCATGTCACAAAAAAACGTGTCGTCCATGTCCAGTCACAGGGAAGAAAACGTTTCACATTTCTTTATTTCAAAAGAAAACTTCATTTTTTTTATTTCTTCAAACAATATTTATGGATAATCTGCTAAATATTTCTTTAAATCATGGAAATTAAAGATGAAATGATTATGTAAACCCGGACCAATGAAAAGTAACATCGTTTCATGGACTGACCCATATCTGACAGACATGACTCCCATTTTAAAAATCCCTTTCATTATCCCTGGCTACGTTCACACTGCAGGCTGAAGTGACTCAAATCCGATCTTTTCGCCCATATGTGACCTGTATCCGATCTTTTATTGACAATATGAACGACACAGATCCGATTTTTTCAAATCCGACCCAGGCCGTTTGGATATGTGGTCCTAATTCCGATTCCTATCCGCTCTTTTCATATGCGACTTCAGTCTGAACCGCCAGGTCGCATTCATCCGACTTACACGTCATCAACAAGCCACAAACCTCACTATTCTGCGTTGAAGTAGGCGGCGGGTCTCTCAAAAAAAGTTACAACAACATGGCGCATAATCACGGGCGCAGATAGAGGGTGGAACGAGTCCCACCCAGATTTAAATTCACCTCGTTCGGTCCCCCCCACTTATAGGGAGGAAAAACCGTCTATGCTGTCTTTCTTTGCATAAGGCAAACCTCACGGAAAAATCAAAAGACTAATTACCATTCGGTTTATTGAGGTGCACGGCAGTGTATACATAGTTGCAACAATTCACATAAAACAAAACAAAGACTGATATTCGGTTGGTTGAGCTGCGCAGACTGCACAGGTTGCGAGCTCGAGCTTGGTTGCTATGGTTACTAACAAGTTTGACAGGCATATCGGGGTTGGGGTTGGTTTGCTGGCAGCTTTGTCCCCCCCAGTTCAAAAAACGTATCTGCGCCCCTGCGCATGACATCAATGCGAGGGACGCTTCGGGCTGTGAAGGTTCTGAATCTTCTCAATGGAAGGACGCAGAGGTTAGGGAGCTGATTTCCATTTGGGGGGATGCAGCTATTCAAGCTAGATTGGATGGGTCATACCGCAACCGGGCGGTTTTACTTCCGTAAACACTGGCCATGCTCACTGCGTGTGACGTCGTCGTATCCTGCAGTGCGCATGCGGAACACTTTTAGGTCGCTTTTCTTTCATGCTGAGGATCACATACAAGTCGCGTATTTTTGTTCATGTGAACGACCTCGCAAAAAAATCGGAATTGAGCATTAAGCCTTGCAGTGTGGACGTAGCGCCTGTTGCTATCGTCAGTGAATTTCTGTCAGATGACCTGACGATGGACTCAGCCGTTATGGATCTTTGGTAGTTATCGTGTGGAAGCAGGCTTTATCATTTTTGGGTGTCGACAGATAGAGTTGAAATAGATTAACAGCGGAAAAACTATTTCGCTCACGAGAGAAACCCGCAGTTATTTTTAAAAAATGCTATCGTCAGTCTGTCAGTCAAACGCACCTGACGAGAGCGAAATTCAAGCCCTCGCCACGCACATGTTGACTGACGCAAAGAGGAAATTCTACTGCGCGTGAGTTTTGTGACGGCAGACATTTACTTCCGGGCAAGACTTCTGACAGCTAGAGTTCATCAAATAAATCAAGGTAAGATTAGACATTTTTGACGATAGAAACATTGAGAATATATTTGTGCGTTCATATTTAAAGTTTTCTGGAGGAAAACTATCGTGAGTTGAGATAAATCAGAGCCGCTTGCGACCCTTTCAGCCGACAGGCCGTTTCAATGTTATTTCCCCGCGGAAGTGACGCAGTCGTGTCTATCGTCACTGTTCTGACAATTGTTATTTCAATTTTGAAAATAAATTTTATTTCAATGTTTGGTTCTAGTGATGAGGGATTTAATATTATTACTAAATTTGTCAGATTAATAATGTAAGAAACAGTTTTGTTGCTGTTGTCATCTAGAGTGTCTGTCAGAATATGATGGTAGACGTTTGTCAGGTTTTGATGATAGAAACCAATGTGTTTCTATTGTCATTTAGCATGTCGGTCATATCAGGCTTTTATTAATTAGTTACCACGACTACTGTCCTAAAATTTACTGTGAATGTCCAAGACCCCAAATGCTACTAGAAAAACTTAATAGAATGATCAAAATAATCAATTCAGCAATTTAAGGAGATGGGACTTAACTGGCCTCTGTTATGGTAGAATCTGCCCCAAGCAGAAATGGTGCAGACGGATATGGGAGAATCTACAATGTGCAAATACCTGTAAGGTTCCATTTACAGGTTGATGTCCTTTTTTTGTAAGTAGTAGTAAAGTGACAAGTGGCTGATTTTATTTAACAAGTCTACCGATGAATTGCAGTAACACGGAGTTATTTGGAGGTGTGACAGCATGGTGTATGAAGCTGTTTCAGTCTGATGGAGCGAGAAGGCAAGGGGACTGAAGGGTGGGTGGGGTCACTCGCAGTGCTGGATGGGTGTTGTAGATGTCCAGGAGGGGGACGATGAGGCGCCAGTGATCATCTCGGCGATTGGCAGCTCCTGAACCACACAGTGATGCAGCTGGTCCGAATGCTCTCAGCGGTGCCGCAGTAGAAAGTGTGCATGATTGGTGTCGGGGCTCCAGCTCTCTTCAGCTTCCAGAGGAAATGGAGGTGCTGCTGGGCTTTCCTGGCCAGTGAGACAGTGGTGTTCTTCCAGGAGAGGTCCTCTGTGACGTGCACCTCCAGGAATTTGGTACTGCTCACCTGTTCCACAGCAGCTCCATTGATGGGTGTGGGCCTTCTGGAAGTTGATAAAATCTCTCAGGGTTTTTTTTGTCATCCCCTCCCCCACATGTAGGGAGAGATTGTTGTTCATGCACCATGTGGCCAGTTGGGTCGCCTCACTTCTATAATTGGCTTTGCTATTGTTGCTAATGAGACCCACCACAGTCAGCAGATTTGAAGAAGTGTCTGGAGCTGTATGTTGGAATACAGTAATGGGTCAACAAGGTGAACAGCACGGGACTGAGCACACACCCTCTCGGAGAGAAAGTCCAGCAACCAATTACAGAGCGAGGTGTTCAGGTCCAGTTTCCCAGTCAGCTGTTGAGGGATGATGATGATTGTATTAAAAGCTGAACTGAAGCCTGTGAACTGCATCTTCACATGTGAGTATTGTGTCCAGTTGGGGGAGGGCAGAGGAGATTGCGCCATCAGTGGACCAGTTGGGCCGATATGCAAACCGAAAGGGGTCCAGGGTTGGAGGAAGGGTGGGGTGGGGTGTTTTGCTTAATAGGTTGCATCACTAGCCTTTCAAAGCCCTTCATGGTCATGGGGTCAGTACAACAGAGCAGTAGTCACTGAAGCAGGATGGGGAGAAGTTCTTGGGTACAGGTATGATGGTGGTGGTTTTTGAAGCGTCTGTGGACAACAGCCTGACTCAAGGAGATGTTAGAAACATCTGAGGACATCCTTCAGCACCCGACCCGCTGCCTTGTGGATATTGGTCTTGCCGAGCGTATTCTTCATGCTAGTTGGGGAAAAACTTGGTGTTCCTGCACTGTTCTAATACACACTCATTGACTTTCCCTCATTGTTTGGAAGTGCGTATGAGCTATGATTAGAGGGAGGGGTTGGCTGTGAGAAGTGTAGCTGAAGGCTTGGAGAGGTTTGCGCGCACACGTGTCCCACCACTAGGTGGCTTAAACTGAGGGGAACTACTGATGACGGTTCCAGCACAGCCCTGTGTGTTTGATATGTTTCTCTTACCCCTCCCCCTTTAGGTCAGTTCCCTTGGGGTGGAGTCTCTTACGGATGACAGCACAATCTGGGGTTCTGGACACACCCCCATGGCCTCCTTCCCCAATCAAACGCAAGACTTTGCTCTCTCTGCCCACTTAGTGTCCACACCACTCCATCCCGCTACACTGTACTCCAGGGAGACACAGGACAGTCAAGGTACACACACACAGTAACATGTATTAAGTGTTATATTTATCAGTGAAAATGCGTTGGGTTTAAAAACGCATTTTCTGTGTTTTAGTGGAAAGTGGAGCAGTGGAAAACCCGTACCTGCGCCAGCCTGCCAAACTGAGGTACTGCTGCTGAACTTCTGAAATATAAAGGGGATTAAACAGGTGTTCAGTGATTAGCATACTGCGGCTGAACGCTAATTAATGTGTTGAGTATTACATTACGGTACATTTCTATAAATCACATCTTGTGATGTTTAGAGATTTCTAGATAAAAACACTGACGTGTGTAGGATTCCCCCCTCCCCCCTTCTCTGAAACGCCTCGCTAAACTACTCCGCTCATTGACTTGCACTGTTACCCCTTTTCCACCAAAGCAGTTCCAGGGCTGGTTCGGGGCCAGTGCTTAGTTTGGAACCGGGTTTTCTGTTTCCACTGGCAAAGAACTGGCTCTGGGGCCAGAAAAACCGGTTCCAGGCTAGCACCAACTCTCTGCTGGGCCAGATGAAAGAACCGCTTACGTCAGCGGCGGGGCGGAGTTGTTAAGAGCAACAACAATCGCAAGACTGCGAAAGATCGCCATTTTTAAGCGGCGAGAAGCAGCAGCTGTACAAACACGAAGTCATCCATTATTATTGTTGTTGCTGCTGCTTCTTCTCCGTTACCCCTTTTCCACCAAATCAGTTCCAGGGCTGGTTTGGGGCCGGTGCTGGTTCACAACTCGTTCAACTTGCGAGCCAGCTGAGAACCAGTTTGCTTTTCCATAGCTCGGGGTGCTAAGGGAAGACACGTCATTACGTCGCTACGTTTGCATAAACCTTGGCGCGAATATCGAAGCAAAAACAACGCGGAAGAAGCAGCAGCAGCAACAACAATAATAATGGATGACTTCGCGTTTGTACAGCTGCGGCTTCTCGTCGCTTAAAAATGGCGATCTTTCGCGATCTTGTTATTGTTGTCGGTCTTAACAACTCCGCCCCGCCGCTGATGTAAGCGGTTCTTTCCTCTGGCCCAGCAGAGAGTTGGTGCTAGCCTGGAACCGGTTTTTCTGGCCCCAGAGCCAGTTCTTTGCCAGTGGAAACAGAAAACCTGGTTCCAAACTAAGCACTGGGCCCGAACCAGCCCTGGAACTGCTTTGGTGGAAAAGGGGTATTTGTCACCTAGTGAAGTTAGCTCCAAGTTGAAAACGAAATGCATTTTTATGGTGTGATTTAAAAAAAAAAAAAAAAATCGAGCCAGTCCCATCACACGCGCACATCAACTCATTCACCGAACCCTTGTGTGCCCTTCCAGCCCGATTTTGGAGCAGAGTCCCCCTGAGGAGAAGCAGTGTGGAGATGCTGGGTTTACTCCGAGAGCTCAGGGAACGATCATGGGAGAGTCTGTAAGTCTGCAGGGACACGCCCACTCTCTGACACAACACAGTCAGAACAACACCACCATCAGCAGGCAGGCCTTGGCACCGCTCCATGTGTTCGCTCCACTCACCTTCCCTGATCAGAGCATCTCTCCTACTGAGGACATCAGAGCCACAACCAAACCCAGCTGGAGCATCTACCAGGGTCCAGACGAGCCCCAGTCAGATGGGGAGAGCAAAAAAAGTCAAGTTGGCTCGGTTAAAGATTGTAACTCAAACAGAGAGCTCAACTCGAGGAGCCTGGACTTGGCGAGGGAACGTAGACCAGACCAGGCCGACTCAAACGAAAAACTAAACTTGACTAGTCTTCAGCACAAGTCGGACCAGTTTAACTGGAGCAGCCTGTCCTCGCTGAGAGAGGAGTCCAAGTCAAATACCGTGCAGTGCAACTCAAACACAGAACTCAACTCAAGCAGGCTGTCCAAACCGGAACCGGTTCACTGTAACTCAAATACAGAGCTCAACTCTCACAGTTGGAACCCTGTTAGAGAGGCTTTTCCAGACCAACTCAACTCAAATGAAGAGTTCAACTCAAGCCAACTTGGAGAACTCAAACCTGAGAAGATGAACTCCAGCAGCCTGAACATCTTCCAGGAGGTTAATTCAAACCACTCCCAGCTATCGGATGTGGAAGAAGCTGATGTTCTCCTCCCTGAGAGGTCCTTCAACCTCTGCAAGTCTGCAAGTCTGCTTTCAGAGAACCCCCAGATCCACCAGCAGAAATCCTTCAAGGATCCACAAAGCCTAGATCCAGCATTGTGGGCGAACCAGGACGTTCCCATGAGTCCAGAACCTGCTGGCTGGCTTCAGGTGGAGAGTCCAGTCCAGCCTGCAGAACCTGATCTGGATGTGATGGTGGAGTCTGTCACTCAGGCCTCCAGACCTGGCTGGAATGTCCACTCAGACCAGCACCTCTCTGGAATTCTGCTCTCTGAAAGATCATTTAACAGACGCAAATCTGAGAAAAGACTCTTCCTGAGTTTAAGCGCTGCAGAGAAATCGGTCTGTGCGAGTCCAAGTAGAGGCTCAGACCTAATCCAGGATGTTCCCATGAGTCCAGCTGTGGAACCAGGACAGAACTGGATCTGCTCAGGGAGTCCCATACGGGAGGCGGAGGCGAATCTGGACGTGGTGATGATGACGCCACAGCAGTACAGTAAAACACGCCCAGTGGGGAACGGACTAGAAATATCCCAAAAACTAAACTGTGATGATGTTCCCATGAGTCCCACACAGCCGTCTACTCCGCCCACATCCTCAGGTATTGCTCTCGCTGAGAATCGCACGGTGTGTGTGTGAGAGAGATGGTTTTCTCGTCTTTGTATATCTCGTTACTCATTACTACATTTTAAGTGCAAAGTCAAGAAATTTCTAGTGTAGGTGCATTTGGGTAATTGAGTGATCAATCTCATTAAATCTGAAGGTTAATAATTAAATTGAATCAGTCTCATATCATTACATCACTCATGGAATCAGTCTCATAAATTAATACCATTAATTGTGGTGCTTAATAATAAATAATAAATTCCCAAACGGCTAAATTATGGTATTTTCCAAATTATGATCACTTATCATATTACATAAATTATATGCACCTTTTTGAATTCTTTGGGAGATTGTGTGACTTCGGAAATATTGGAACACAAATAAAACACAGTTTCAATAATAAATGAATTTATTATAACAAAGATAAAAATGGATAATAGCAGATTGAAATATATACAAACAGTGAGGTGTGGGTGTATGAGAGGCCTTGTGTGGGTGTGGCCTAAGACAAAAGAATTAGCTTTGTGTAGCTAACTAAGATATGTGTTGGTAAGGCCTGGTGACCACGTATGCGGGTAGGCCTAGATTAACCTCGTGTGGCTAAGCTAAGACAAAGGGAAGCTGGCTAAGGTGTGTTTGTGAGTGGCCACGTGGCCTGAACAAAGAGCTAGCCTGTGGATTGCTAGCTGAGGTGTGGTTGACCACGTGGTAAGGCCTAGATTAGCTTTGTGTTGCTAATGTGTGCTTGTGTGTGGCCTGTGAAAGGCCCTATGGCCTAACCAAGGTGTGGTTGAGTGTGGGGGGAGGACCGCCACGTGTTAAGGCCTAGTGTTCCCTTGAGACAGTACAATTAGCCCTGGAGGCTAATGAAACAAAAGGATTAGCCATAGGCTAATTTCACTAGCTTATAACAATACTGAATCCACTGAAATCTTGATGCGGTCAAGATGTATAATAAGAGAATTAAATATGTTAGTAGGAATAAAGAGGAGCATGCACAGCCTATCTATTAAAACAATTGAGAGAACATAGAACAAAATAAATCAATTCAACACGCTGCGTGTTTACAGTGTAACAAATAAACAGTTTCCTGAGTTTAAATTCACACTACTTCAATAAAAGCTAAATTCGTAAGGCTAGCTTTAATTATGCCCAGAAATGCCAAGTCTTACTTCTGTATTTCGCTTCTACGCGAGATTATGAGATGTCCCGAGACTTTGGAGTTTTTCACCGTTGTGAAGATCTCCGTGAAGCACAGGGAATTACTCGGAGAGGCTGAGTTTCACAGGAGCCCGTGGAGCACGTCTGTGGAAAGCAGAGAATTCTTGATCCGGCGCTTCGTGGTCGCTCGTGATGAAAAGAAAGTCTCTGATTAAATACTGTGCACAGCTTTTGAGTTAAAAAGGATTCAATCGCTTCTTCACTTTAAAATAACTGCCTGGTTGCAGTGTTGTACGTACTTATAAGGAACAAATGAAAAACCGGTTGTAAACTCAAGCTGAGTTTAAAATTGCGCGATCTTGGAGTCTACCGTGGCCAAAGGTAAACAAAGAAAAGCGCGAAACACTGATTCTTGCAAGAAAGAAAGAAAAGAAAAGACGTCTTTTTGGGTTTGCTCGCGGAGCGAGCGATTCCTCCTTGTGTCCGTGTTGAATCACGGCGCCAAAAGAGGCGGAGCTAGGAATTCCCGGGTTTCTTATGCCTTCATGTAGGATGTGACGTGGGTGATCCCACCCCGGCGTGACGCAGGTCAGCGCGGAAGTGGGCTGATGGGAAATGTAGTTTCTTAAAGAGACGGACTGAATGTACCTACACTAGAAAACATTTTAGACTTTCACTTGACAGTGTTTGGTTACGTAACTAGCATTCAGACTCGTTTAGCTTGTTAGCGGTCAGTTAGAACATGTTCTGTTGATCATCCAGGGTGTGTGTGTGGTGCAAGTTTGTCATGTCCAGTGATTAGGGGCATGCTAAACATGTGTGTACGCTAAATAATTTTCTCTTTTCTTTTCCGTGTGCGCACATGTAGTGATGATCTCTGACCCGTGGGATGATGATGTGATCGCGTCTCTCCTCGGTGGGTTGAGCACTCCTCTGTCCTCATACTCCAACCTGAGCACTTGGTCATGCTGTATTCCCTCCATCACCCCCAAACTCACTGTACAGATGGGTGAGAACACACACACACACACACACACACACACACACACACACGCACGCCTTACTTCCTCTGCTGCATATAAATACAAGATAATCTCCTGGTTGGTGTTTACGCTGCTGTAACGTGCAGGATGAGATTTTTCTGCTTTTTTGGACTCAAAAATGCTATTTTTTACATTACTGCAAATCCACTGAGAATGTTTTGATTTACGGGGGGGGGTTCATTTATCCCGGTGACTGAGACGGAACTTATCAGTCGATAGATGTAGACCAGTGTTTACATTTCTATTCGAATGCCTCCATTTTGATTCCCACACAATCTCGTTTAACGACAGCTTGTATGTGAAGTAAAACTTATCTGCTTTATGATTGGTCAAAACATTGACGTTAAGGATACAACAGCCAACCAACATTCATCATAGTGAAAACTTTCCCGCGTTTTCACTGTGACTTGCAAATTTGCTTGTGTTGTACATTTAGATAGTTATTGTGTTCTTAATATGTTTAAACATCAAAATGCGGAATACGATTGAAAAGCGAGATGAAGCGAAGGTGCGTGGAATAGATGCGCGTGTGAAGAATAAGTTCGGATGGGACTGGTTGGATAATAAAGTTACGCTAGCCCCGGTAGATAGCAAGCATGGATCGGTGTCGGTAACCATTGGTGAATTTGTGAAGAAACTCGATGTTCCGAGTAGGGATGGCGAAAACTCAAAAAAATCTTGACCGACCACCGAGCCTCATTAGCCGGTTAAAGTCGGTTAACCTACGAGTTTAAACAGGGATGCAATCGGCGCGCCTTTTTCACGGCTCATGCAAAGCCGTTTTTTTTTTTTTTGGGGGGGGGGGCGTTGGAGTGTCTGAATAATTTCATCAGAGTAAATTCTGTATTAAAATTACTACATAAGCAAATGCCGTTACAGTCCATGAAAAAGCCGTGAAAAAGTCGGCATCTGCGCCTTTAGTTTGTGTGGAGAGATATGATCTGCAATGACGTGCATTGTTGGCTACAGAGCGAAACATACTTTCAGAATGCACTGGCCAAGGCAGGACTAATGGCCCTTTTCCACTACCCTTTTTCAGCTCACTTCAGCCCGACACGGCTCGCGTTTCGACTACCAAAAAACAGCACGACTCGGCTCGCTTCAGCCCTGCTTAGCACCCAAAACTCGGACGGTTTTGGAGTGGGGCTGAAGCGAGCCAAAGCGAGCCGAGTGAGGCTGGGGGCGTGAGCAGACACTCCCCTGTGCACTGATTGGTGAGGAGGAGTGTCCTCACATGCCCACACACGCCCCGCGAGCGCGCTGGGATCTGTAAACACCGCAAACCCGGAAGGAGAAGAATTACGGATTACAAGAATTTCTGAAGCCTTATGCGCCTCGCCTCATCTATACGCTCTTGCCAGTATCTGTTGGCGTTGTCGGTGACAACAAGCCACAGCACCAAGACCAGCAACACTAACGACTCCATGTCCTCCATGTTTATTGTTTACTCTCCGGGTCGTGAGACTACCGTTTAAAAGCTCACTGATGTCATTGTTTGCGCTGCTTAACGACATCACGTGACGTCCACCCACTTTCGCTAACTCCACCCAATGTGTCCACCCACTTCCAGCCAGCGCGGTTGTAGTCGAAATGCAACTCCAACAGCCCCGCTCAGCTCGACTCAGCACGGCATGGCTCAGCCCGACTCAGCCGCGTTTGTAGTGGAAAAGCGGCATAAACTCCATGTGCCTTCTAATAATAATTTTTAAAAAAAACAGAATAGTAATTTGTAAGCTAAAAAGCCTGTGTCTACACTTTTTTTCTTTCGCCGAGTGGCAGCTGTGTTCAACTGGGGCGGGACATGACTGAGTGGGTGTTTCTGATTTGTCAGCTGTCTTTAACTGGGGCGGGAGGGCGGGACATGACTGAATGGGTGTTTCTGATTTGTCAGCTGTCTTTAACTGGGGCGGGACATGACTGAATGGGTGTTTCTGATTTGTCAGCTGTCTTTAACTGGGGCGGGACATGACTGAATGGGTGTTTCTGATTTGTCAGCTGTCTTTAACTGGGGCGGGACATGACTGAATGGGTGTTTCTGATTTGTCAGCTGTCTTTAACTGGGGCGGGACATGACTGAATGGGTGTTTCTGATTCGTCAGCTGTCTTTAACTGGGGCGGGACATGACTGAATGGGTGTTTCTGATTTGTCAGCTGTCGTCCTTACACCGCATGGCACGCCCCAAGCGTTTACAACACAGAATTCCAGGTTCTCCGCTCCAAAATCAGCAGCTTCAAAACGATTGATTTTTTTTTTTTTTTTTCACTGACAACCAAAAAAAATTAACCGGTTGACGTTGATTCGGTCAACCACCGGTCAAACGGTCATCGGTTAACATCGCTAGTTCCCAGTAAAGTTCTTTGTACAGTGTGTGATAATGTAATATTTTACGGATCAAGAGGATTAAAGGCTCTACAGAGTCATGCCGGATCAGTGAAACACCGTAAGAAAACATATCAAGTGCTTTTAAACATACTTCAAGTTCAACTACACCTGCGGAGCCGGGCACGGGCAACCCACTGGCGACTGGTACTGCTGCAGTCACCACCACAGGCTCAGTTTCAACGACTTCATCCATGAAGTCCGTCGTGCCATCAACTGCGGCCCCCAGCCCCCCCGATACTTTTCAGATTTTTCTCTCAACATGCGCTCTCATCCCTCATCTCATCCATCAAATCTAAAACGCTGACCTTACAGTCAAGTGTTTACTAATCTGTAAAATCCAGATGACTGATACTCAAAGCAGACCTTTCAGAAGTGTGTGTGTGTGTGTGTGTTTTCCAGGTGCTGAGTGTTTGCGTGTGGACTGCGTTGTGGGTCAGGGAGCTTTCGCCACCGTTTATCAGGCCACTGACCTCAGCACCTCGCACAAACTCATCCTGAAGGTGAATCACTTAACCCTTTATATGCTTTAATGTGTACATCTTTATATTTATGCAGCAGGGGGTGATCACATGACCACTGGTTGGACTGGAAAGTCATGTGACTCATTGACACTGATTGATCTACAGGTGTGTTCAGAGAATATTGAAAGCAGCTCCTGTGTGTTACCTGCGCAGGTACAGAAGCCCTCAAACCCGTGGGAGTTCTACATTAACACTCAGCTGAACGCACGCGTGGAGCCCAGAGCTCGTCACCTGTACAACCAGCTGCACGCCGCTCACCTGTTCACCAACGGCAGCGTGTTAATCGGAGAGCTGCACAACTGTGGCACGCTGCTGGTGAGCAAACTCCTCACACTAGTGTTCACGTGATCTGCGCGGCTGTCGGTGTTCCTGTACACTCGGCATTCACGATGCCGTTTGTTTGTGTGTGTAGAACGTGGTAAACCTCTATAAGAGCCGCAGTGAGAAGGTGATGCCTCAGCCTCTCGTGCTGTATTTCGCTGTGTGTATCCTGGACATGGTGGAGCGATTACACGCCGCACGCATCATCCACGCTGACATCAAACCCGACAACTTCCTGCTGGGAGAGAGGTGTGTGTGTGTTTTAATAAACACAGAGGGAACTCCGTTCCTGATGATGATCAAGGCTCTGGTCTGTGTTGGAACATATGTATGTTCAACATGGGTGTGGTTTAGTCTGGGGGCGTGTTCTTCAGCACTGACCTACATGTACAGTGAAGGAAGGAATAAATGATGTGCGTGTTAGTGCAGTGTTCTGAGTGCGTGTGTGTCTGCAGGTTCCTGGACCTCAAGAACCTCAGTGAGGAGAACCTGGAGCACGGTTTGGTTCTGATTGATTTTGGTCAGAGTATTGATATGAACCTGTTCCCTGATGGAGCTCAGTTCACAGCCCACTGCATGACCTCTGGCTTCCAGTGCACGGAGATGCTCAGTGGACGGCCCTGGACGTATCAGGTACTGCAGCACACCTGGTTCTGACTCTAGTATACGATATGAGCTCGGAGTTGTCTCCACATTCAACGCTGAGGTGTGTGTGTGTGTGTGTGTGTGTCCCTGCAGACGGATTACTTCGGCGTGGCCGGCACTGTGTACTGCATGCTGTTCGGCTCGTACATGCAGGTGAGGAATGATGGAGGTGTGTGGAAGACCAGCGGAGTGTTTAAGAGGTCAGTGTGGTCTTCTGTTTATTATTATTATTACATAGTTAAACTTCTACTACAAATTCTACACTCACATTACAACCTTTTTTTTTAATCATCTGGGTTGTCTATAAAACCCCAGTGAACAGTGCACACGTCCCTACTAATTTAAAGTGCATATCACGGGTAAATTCAGGAGCAAGATCAATGTAATTCTCCTATTTTATATTAAACTTTGGTCAAATATCTAATATTTTGCACAATTTTTTTCACCTTGCGCAATACCAGAAAAATTCAATTGAAATCAAGCCATTTGAGGCGAATTGGTCCGAACTTGGCGTTTGGATTTCCCGGCAAACATCAATTTTCGTGACGTCGCGTGCGGGACGCCTCCCTCTGAATCCGACATCAGCGCTGGTTTGTTTATGAGGAAACGACCTGGTGGTTTTCTGCAAATTTCTTCAACGTTATCGCGTAATTATTAAAATAGTTAACAGATTATCGTAGGAGGGTGTAGCAGCACCAATCATGATGGGATTAGTACTCATCGTTTCCCAAAAGACCGGACAATGAGAGAAATGGGAGCGCTTCGTGCGAGGCACCCGGAAAAACTGGCAACATGCAACAGACCACAGCATCACATGCGGGGCTCGCTTCATAAAACCCAAAGACTTTGAGAACTATTTGCAGTGGGAAATGGGCGTCAAGAAGCAACTTGATCTGAAAAAAGACGCAGTTCCATCTGTTAGAACGCCCAAAGCAACACCGTCTCCATCTGTGTCAGCGTCACCAAAGGAGCCAGCCGTGTTCGTCTCCCCTGACAGAAGGCGAAGTGCCGCATCCACCGAGGCCCTCGAAGCCGAGGACCGAGCAGAGCCGAGAAAAAGACCAAGAAAATCGGCGATTCACAAGTCGACTGTTGCCAGGGTAAGAAATAAGAGAGACTATACTCTAAATGATGTGTTCCTGGGTTTGACAACACGAATGCGCTGGGCGATAATACACTTCCTTCACATGTCTCAAGGGATATACGGCGTGTCAGGGCTTGAGATCTTGGGACCTGTCAAACACATTAAATGTATATACAACCCTGCTTAGCAGATTCCACACGTGTAGCTTGTGAAATCTCTCTCCTACAGTAGCCAGTACTCTTCTAAATGAAGAAATATCTAAATACATAATAGTAATTAGAAAAAATATGATTTATGTAACAACAGATAGATGAGCAAAATCGCTAGCCGCTAAACTTGGTCTACACAGACTGTGTACTGAACCCATGCAGGGTCTCTCAGCCTCTGGCGGAGCCGCACGTGACGTCACCAATCTGGATCAATCTGGCTCCAGACTCCCTTGGGATTTTTCCAGACGCGTTTTATTTTATTTTTTTCTGCTGTAGACAGATGGCCTTGTGCAAAATTCCCCTTCTGGAGGAGTGTGTAAAGGGACATACTTTCATATAAAAAAACCCACTAAACTGGTCCAGGATGTGTTCTTTAAGTGCGCTGGTCCTACAATGCCACAGTCACCACAGTGAGTTTAGTTTTAATGGTGACGCAGCCATTCAGACTTCTGGACTAAACCCACTGAAATATACCATCAGTTCTGCTGTCCATTCTAGAACCTTCTAACTGCACTGAAGAACCATTGCTGTGGGGATTTTACAACCCCGATTCCAAAAAAGTTGGGACAAAGTACAAATTGTCAATAAAAACGGAATGCAATGATGTGGAAGTTTCAAAATTCCATATTTTATTCAGAATAGAACATAGAGGACATATCAAATGTTTAAACTGAGAAAATGTATCATTTAAAGAGAAAAATTAGGTGATTTTAAATTTCATGACAACACATCTCAAAAAAGTTGGGACAAGGCCATGTTTCCCACTGTGAGACATCCCCTTTTCTCTTTACAACAGTCTGTAAACGTCTGGGGACTGAGGAGACAAGTTGCTCAAGTTTAGGGAGAGGAATGTTAACCCATTCTTGTCTAATGTAGGATTCTAGTTGGTCTTTTTTGTCGTATCTTCCATGTTTTCTATGGGTGAAAGATCTGGACTGCAGGCTGGCCAGTTCAGTACCCGGACCCTTCTTCTACGCAGCCATGATGCTGTAATTGATGCAGTATGTGGTTTGGCATTGTCATGTTGGAAAATGCAAGGTCTTCCCTGAAAGAGACGTCGTCTGGATGGGAGCATATGTTGCTCTAGAACCTGGATATACCTTTCAGCACTGATGGGGTCTTTCCAGATGTGCAAGCTGCCCATGCCACACGCACTAATGCAACCCCATACCATCAGAGATGCAGGCTTCTGAACTGAGCGCTGATAACAACTCGGGTCGTCCTTCTCCTCTTTAGTCCGAATGACACGGCGTCCCTGATTTCCATAAAGAACTTCACATTTTGATTCGTCTGACCACAGAACAGTTTTCCACTTTGCCACAGTCCATTTTAAATGAGCCTTGGCCCAGAGAAGACGTCTGCGCTTCTGGATCGTGTTTAGATACTGCTTCTTCTTTGAACTATAGAGTTTTAGCTGGCAACGGCGGATGGCACGGTGAATTGTGTTCACAGATAATGTTCTCTGGAAATATTCCTGAGCCCATTTTGTGATTTCCAATCCAGAAGCATGCCTGTATGTGATGCAGTGCCGTCTAAGGGCCCGAAGATCACGGGCACCCGGTATGGTTTTCCGGCCTTGACCCTTACGCACAGAGAGTCTTCCAGATTCTCTGAATCTTTTGATGATATTATGCACTGTAGATGATGATATGTTCAAACTCTTTGCAATTTTACACTGTCGAACTCCTTTCTGATATTGCTCCACTATTTGTCGGCGCAGAATTAGGGGGATTGGTGATCCTCTTCCCATCTTTACTTCTGAGAGCCGCTGCCACTCCAAGATGCTCTTTTTATACCCAGTCATGTTAATGACCTATTGCCAATTGACCTAATGAGTTGCAATTTCGTCCTCCAGCTGTTCCTTTAACTTTTCCAGCCTCTTATTGCCCCTGTCCCAACTTTTTTGAGATGTGTTGCTGTCATGAAATTTCAAAATGTCTCACTTTTGACATTTGATATGTTGTCTATGTTCTATTGTGAATACAATATCAGTTTTTGAGATTTGTAAATTATTGCATTCTGTTTTTATTTACAATTTGTACTTTGTCCCAACTTTTTTGGAATCGGGGTTGTAGGATGTTTGTGTTGAAGACTCAAGAACCTTAAAAAAAAAAAAAAAAAAGGGTTCTAATGTGCACTGCTGTTGCTAGAACTGTCATGTATTGGTGTGTCTCTCGCAGGAACCCTCACAGTGATCTGTGGCAGGAGTTTTTCCACGTGTTGTTAAACGTTCCTGATTGCGCCTCCTTGCCATGTTTGCGTGTTCTGCGTGAGCGTCTGAGCGCCGCCCTGCAGGACAACTACAGCACCAAACTGCTCGGCCTCAAGAACCTCCTCGTCGTGCAGATCCTCGAGTCCAGAACCTCCCGCAGGTAGCATGGGGTTCTCCTTCACTCGTTCTACACTTTTTTTTGTCTTTTTTACTGAAGCTGTAAAAAATGTTTTTGTTTTTTTCCTCTAATAAAGGCAATAGTTTTGTCTTTTAAATGTTTGACCGCACCAATCATTCTACTGAATGTGAAGAAAGAAAGGAGGCGTGGCCTGTCAGTCTCAGGAGAGGAGGCGTGGCCTCTGGGAGTTCAGGCTGAGTGCGGTTCCTCTCTGACACAAGATGGTGTGGTTGAGCTGTGACGGCTCCTCCTGCATTCTGATTTAATAAAGATGAGAACAGAATCGGGTTTTTCGTCTCATTTCAAAATGTTTCACTGCTTTAATGAGATCGGAGTCCGAGCTTCAGATTGGACTTTTTGTTTTTTCTCTTTTTATAACCTGAAATGGTCCAGAGAGGAACTTTAATCATATCCAGAATACGTCTCTCTCTGTGTTGTGTATAAAAATCTCAGACCGGGTTCTCGTGTGTTCTGGTTCTAATGTTTCAGTGAGCCGCTCCTGATTAAAAGGCTACAGAATGAATCAGGAGTCGTTTGCATTTCATTCTGTTGCTTTTTTTTTTTTTTTCTTGTTGCCTGGATACAGCACCGAAAAACACACAAGTCTGATTTAAAATTCAGCACTTTGAAGATCTCAAGTAGCTTCCATCTGTCTAAAATGACACCTCTCACCTGTTGGTGGTCTTCTGCCCTCCATCATAACCCTAAATAATACTGAGAAAGATCAGAGAGGAGAACGGGAGGAGGAGGAGGTGAAGGAAAAGAGAGTAGGATCAAGAAGAGATGAGAAAGAGCCTCCTGTGTTCCTTCACCTTCTCCAGGCAGTGAAAATGAGGAGAGAAAAGAAATGCTGAACGGAGAAAGATGGAGAAGAAAAATAATTTTGAGCTGAAGTATTAAATACAAGTCCGGGTCGAGTCGCTCTTCCTGGATTATTTTTTTCTTTTCCTTCGTGGCCGTGTGAGAGGCGGCTGAGGCTGGTTCTGCTCCGTTAGGCCACCCGTTTTTATCTTTAGGTTCATTAATTTTTTCAACATATTTTTGATGTCGGTTGAAATAAAAAAGTGTCCTTTTTTTTTTTTTTTTTGCATGGCACAATTTCAATGTCTGATTAAGATGATAAAATAATTTAAATTCAAGAGACACACTTTACATTAATATTTATGTATTTTAGTGTGTGTTCTTGTGTATAAGTTTCTAACACGGACTAGCATTCCGGTACTTCCTTCTCTGAAGGTATGTGGTCATGTGACCGTTGAGCTCTCATGAGCACATCGAAGGCTGATCCGTTCGTGCTACTTGATTCGACGACTCTCTGCGGCACCATCCTCTTCTAATTCCACAGTCACATACTTGCAGCCAAAATCGCGAACTAACGTTATGGCGGGCGTATTCGGCATCGCGCTCATTACATCACCACCACCTTTCTGAGAACCAAAGATCGTTTTGATCTTTTCATTGCTTACTTTCAACGCTTGAGACGAAATCGCCCACGTTTTGGTTAGCGAGACAGTGCTTACGTACAGTTGATGCGATAGCTCGAGTCCACGCTGTCAGCGTCCGCCATGATCAGCATGAGGTTGACACTGTTGTAAAGCGGTCGTAAATACCGTGAATGCTCAACGTCGTAAATAGTTTTGTTTTCGGACTCAGCTGAAGCGGATATATATATATACACACACACACAACACACGTTGTTTGTATTTGCGATTCTAATACTGTTTACTTAAAGAAATATGACCTAGTACCAGGGATACAGTGCTGTTACAAGAAAAATGTGACTTTTTTTTTTTTACACATTTCTTTTTGTACGTTTCGGTGGTTAAAATAAAAATACGCACAGACTTTTTATTTTTTCCTTTTCTAGCAGTAGTATTTAACTGCCGTCGGCGGATCTGTGATCCGAAAAATTTAAATGAGTCGCCTTACAGCAGACTGGATCACTCAACAGAATGTAAAATACAAATACTCAGCCAGAATCTCTTCAGTTTGGTGCTGGTTTCAGATTTACAGTCTGTGGTGTCGCCATGTTGTTGTGGGTTGTTTTTGGAATGTTGCTCGCATCAAAAATGGCGCCTCGGTGCAGAGGATTCTGGGAAGACTGAGACGCCCCTTTAAAGTGCTGATGACACGAACATGACTCTATGCAATTTCTTAAATAAACTACACAACATGGCAAACATGTTAGATTTCTGTTATAATTACGTGAAAAGAAGCTGTTGTTACGCGAATATCCAACTTTTAATTGCACAGCGCAAGAAAACTGGGTCCGTGGCTCGCGGCCATGCTGTGACGTCAGCGGAAGAACACGCTGCGGTTCACTGGCTGTTCTACTCAATGGAAATGGCGCATGAAAACGCCGGTGAACTCTCTAGTGCTAGCTCTTCAACAACCAAATACTGGTACTTTAAGCAGTGATCATGATGGCATGATTTTATCTGATTTTAAATAAATGAGATTGATAATAATGTGAATGTTCACAACTAGTACATACAAACTCTGCAGCTTCTGATTCAGCAGCTGCGTCATACTCCGCAAAAACATCAGCAAGAACCTACAATATAAATGGAAATGCGATACACTAAGCTCAAATGACTTTTGGAAAGTATAATTTCTACATTTTTTCTACATATTCTTGAAGTCGGTCATCGGGGTACTTGCTACCGTTCCCTAACAACACATGGCAAAGGGTAAAGTGTAGTGTTGCTACGAGTACTTGCTAAAGCCTCCGGTGGAAGATCCTCGATGTGCTGATAAGACATACAGTTCTATAGAACACACAAGTGTCACGATAATCACAAAACAGATGCAAATTGATAAAATACCTCATTTTTAAGCAATCATGTGTTGATCTCTTCCGAATAGAATCTATGATGCCTACCCTCTTTACCCTTTGCCTCTCGTTGCTAGGCGGCAGTTACATGAAAGCCGCAAGCTTTCACATGACTGATATCACACCGACTTTATGATTATCATGAATGTGTACTCTATGATGTGTACTCTATGAGCGCTCTGGAGCGAGTCACTTCCAAGATGGCCGCGCAGACCGCAGTGTTAGTATTTTTAGCATCATGTCGGAGCACTCTATAGCTCTACGTACCTTTATCTTATGTCGTTTCTTAACACATGTTCTGACAGTTGGACTGTGTTTGGAGGAGTCGGCTTGTCCCAGGCGACTGCTGGATCCGGCATAGCTACTAGTAGACCCCCTCCGGAATACTGTAGGCACTGCTGATGGTAGCAGCACACGTTTGTGCTGAACTGAACACCCAAGAGATTCCTTTAAGCTGGGAAGGGTGTCAAAACAATCCAAATCGAAGTGTTCAGAGCACAGGACGGATGTTGGTGAGGGCTCCCACTTGTCACGAGTGCGCCTGACTTGCAGCTCGGGATCTCTGGGAAACTTGAATAAACTTACCCCGTCCTTGTGGGTTTTGGAGCAAAAGCCGGCAACACAACGTGAAGGCATAATAACTAATATATAAAATAATGTATAATAATAATAATGATAAACTGAACACCTGTCGCATCAACAACAAACTGGTAAGTGAGGAGGAAGGTTCTTTCGCTGACGTCATATAGCTCCTCCTCCTCTTTCGTCTCCTGGGTGCTGCAGCCCCGTCAAATTTGCCCAAATAGCCGCGATTTTTATCATAACTTGTAAAATAGGCGCCTTTGTGAATTAATATATGGATCATCGGGAATTACTTTTTATGTTATAAAACATCGCCAAAGATGTCAAAAACGTGTCATCAGACCTTTAAATGAATAAATGAAATGGATATTTTTTTTTTCTCCTGATAAATCTGTTAGTTAAATTCCACCCTGAACTGCTCACATGACCTTTTATACTGAAAGAATTTCTTATAAACTCCGTTTCAGTTTTTCTCCTGAACGTGCTGGTTTATTTTCAGAGTGTTTTAATAAATAGATTCCCCACAATGCTGTTCGACTGCGTGCTGATCACAGTGCACTGGGGTCGAGACCTCACTCCGTCTCTGGCTGAACAGAGCGATGCAGCAGCGCTTTATTCCTTTATCCAGTGCAGCGCTCATGTCCTCATCTGTCCACTCTGCGCACACCCAGCTTCGACCTTCACACTGACGCTGGAATCAACACCGTCAAGTTTCTCATCTCGGACGTCACAAACTTGCCAAGTCAGGTTTCTGCATTGCATTCTGGGACTTTGAGTCCGGTGTTTGCTGTAAAAGGTTTGTTTTGAGTGAAATCTGACTTTTCAATTTTTTTTTTTTTTATTCTCCTGTTAAATTCCACTGTAACTGATCTGATGATGCGTTTCCTCCTGGGCGGGAGGAGTGGATTAGAACTCACTCTCTCTCTTTAGGAGGTGATGCTCTCCGCTGTTCCTCATCTATTAATAACTGCAGTAAAGACACAAAGCCTTTTAAAGTCTCTGAAAATCTTCTCCAGTACTCATTTGTGTCCCAGGATGAGGACCAGGCTCCTGTGTCTCCACGCCGGTATTTACTGGAGGAAACAGATTTACTGCTGAGCTTCTTCACCTCCCACATCGCTTGCTGATAAACTCTGACTGTCTCTGAGCTTTCTCTCTCTCTCTTTTTTTTCCAATCATCTGGAGCTTCTGAAGTCACACAGAGAAAACCTTCATGCATTAAAGCACAACTCCAGCTGTGGGCTCGCATTGGTTCATTATCTCACTCATCCACACCAAAAGTGTAATTTTACTACAACTGGAGATGAAATAGAGCGGTTTGCTGCATTTTTATTATTTTCTGTTTACTGTTTGATCTCAAACGCGTTAAAAAGGAAAGAAACTCGTCCACTAACGACCTTTTGACGAGACACAGCTGTTAATTAACGGGAAAAGTGTTCCAATTTTTCTGTTTTTGAACACTTGTTTGTTTCCTACATAATTCCAGATGTTACTTCAGAGTGTTTGTTGTACAGTGTAGAGAATCGTCACAATACAGAAACGCCTGCCAATGAGTAGCGTGGGGTGTGTAGTAGAGCCCTGCACTCCCGCGGGAGTCCCGCGGGACCCGACGCAAAGCAGTGCGGCACGGGACAGGTGATAAGCTGCAGTCCCGCTAACTAAAAACGTGTTTAAAATAAAATTTATAAATTATTAATTTGTCTACCGTATATAATTTGTGCTGGATATTTTATCTGGCATTAATCAAAACATTTTAAGATGCCTAAATTTGCGGATGTGGTCTAATCTCGCGTACGTTTCCGATTCCTTTCCGGTCTTCCGTGTTTGAGATCTCCGATCATGGCAGAAGAGCAGAGCTCCTCTAGTGAAGCTCACAGTGCTTCAGAAGGAAGTGCTGCTTTAAGAAGAGGTACATTTACCGTTAAAAAGTCGAGTATTTAAAAAAGTATTAAAAAGGACTGTGTATCGCACAGATTGTTCAGTTTAAAGCGAGAAATAGACAGTGTATAATCTGAGGAGCTGGTTATGGTTGCACAGCACTTCATATGAGAGGAGAATGAAATCGCGGTTGGAATCATAACGTCACAGACTCGGAAGTGCGAGTGCGCAAAGCGAGAGCTGTTAATCATGAGCGCATGCAGCGCTCAACTTGGAATGTGTCAGCAGAATGTCAGAGTCTAAACAATAAACTTACAATAAGTGAAGGATCGGTCAGTGGAGAGCTCGGCTAAGCTCAGCATGTTTAATTCCCCAAGCCAATGACAGGAAGTTTCGTGAGAAATAACGCGAACGTCTGCATCATGTGAGATTTGCGGGCGGGAGCGGGACTGAAAATTCTGTCCCCCGCAGACCTCTACTGTGTAGATATTTAAAAAGCAGCAAATCTCCTGAAACAAACCGTATTTCAGTCCACAAGGGCTTGACCTCATCAACGCTTTCCAGCTCGTGCTGTCGGCTCCGTCAGTGAGCGCAACGGCTCTCAGATTAAATCATTTCCGTTCTGTACAAATGTAATTTGCGTGTCCGTGTGAGAGCTGGACATCACATGCTAATTTGAATATTTATCATGCTAACAACAAAATAGAGTTCAACGGAATTAGCAAAACGTTAAAGCGATGAAAGCGGGCGTGTGTGGAATTAAATAAACTAAAGCCTGCACTCGGAGTGGAAATGAAGCGACGCCTCCTCAGCACACGTTTAACCAGCAAACTCCGGGTTATTGACATGGTTTTCATGCACATGCTAGTAACGCTATGCTAACACTGTAGTGTACGTCGCCTTCGAACATCATCAGCTCATTAAAGTGTCGCCTACTCACAAAGATTCTGTTTCAGCACAAAGTGATTACTGTTCTTTATTCTTCTTTAGATCCGTTCACACACACACACTCGGTTTACTCTGTCACACTGACCTTCCTCATCACTGCGTTCTGTTTACGATGGAATTATTTATAAAAGAAACATTTAATAATTCAACGCTGTGATTTCACTGCACTCTGAGATGGAGATAAAGTTCTATAATGAAATTGAAGGTTTGTTTATTTATTTGACCTGAAGCTGTATTTCATGTGTTTTAAGTAACTGATTGCCGCTTTAATCCTCAGTGTGTGTGAGAGAGAGAGAGAGAGAGAGAGAGACTCGTCCTGGTTACTCTGTTCGAATGTGGGCTGAAAGGTCAGCGTGTGAGGAGGCGGCAAACACATCATAAGAAATAAATAAAGGCTGTGTGTGTGTTACTATATCTACAGCAGTGTCTCGTTGTGACGTCTAAATCAGGACCTAAACCCGCTTCACTGTCTTCCTCAGAGTTCTGTTCAGTTTACTGTCAGAACCGGGAAAGAGCAGAAGGTTCTCCGGGACTGGAGTTCTGAAACCTGTGCAGATCTAATCCAGTCTGGGTCTTAAATCTCTCTCTCTGCTCCCTTACACCCTCCACTGGAGCACCAGCACTCTGTAGTGCACTAACTCAGCGCTCACTCGCTCAGAGACGTGTTCGCTTTCACCTACAGGGTTCTACAGCGCAGAGCTGTGTGAGAATGTTCACGTCTCAAACTTTTATCTCTCCATCACTTCAGCTCAGTCTGGAGAATCACTGACTGTCAGTTTAATGGACCTACACACACACACACACACACACACACACAGTCTAGTGAGGCCCAGGGACTGACTGTACAGCCATCACACTGACGTGTGTGTTTTCATTCCTTAGATAGATACAGTTTAGTATTTGTGAGGACTTTTCATTTTGGACCTCTCTCTCTCTCTCTCTCTCTCTGGGGGGGATGTGTATATGAAAGTCTAAACAACATCTTCCAGACCCCACACAGATAATAAAGAGCCCCAGCTGTACAATATGAAAATACATTAGAAGACAGCAGTACATTTGTGTGTGTGTGCGCGCTTTCATCTCATTGTCTCTCCAGCAGTCTGGTTTTGTTCAGACTTCACTGAAGCGTGTGGTTGGTTGGTTGGTTGGTTTGGGTCGGAGCTGTGCGAGTTCTGACCTTCACACTGAAATGAAGAACGTGAGAGAAATGAGTGAAAACATTACACTACCGTTCAAAAGTTTGGGGTCACCCAGACAATTTTGCGTTTTCCATGAAAAGTCACACTTTTATTGACCACCATAAGTTGTAAAATGAATAGAAAGACATTTTTCTGGCCATTTTGAGCATTTAATCGACCCCACAAATTAGGGGTGTGCAAAATTATCGATACGGCGATATATCGCGATACTTTGTCTTCCGATTCAATATCGATACTCAAAATTTGAATATCGATATTTTTTCAAATAATAAATCACGTTTCAGACGGATTGTAAATCCAGTACGACTTCCGCACCTCCGCTCCGCAAGGTGTCGCTGTGCCGCTCCCTCACTGCAGTGAGGGGGGAAAAAAACAAGCAAGCATGGCTGTTAACATAAACCTAGAGACGCCGCCGAACTTTAAGGCAGATGTTTGGAGGCACTTTGGATTCCAAAGGAAAGGAGAAAAAAAAAAAACAGTGAGCCGGACAAAGAGTACGCACTCTGCAAAACCTGTTTCGCTCCAATTAGATATTCAGGTAACACGACAAACTTGCGAACTTACTTAGCACGACACCACCCCGACATATTAGCTCAGCCGGAGCCACCGAAACCCGACCCGAAGCAAACTACACTGGACAGCGCCAAAGTCCTCCCGTCTACTTCAGTGATGTGTGACTTACTGTAACTGTGAACTTAATTTTGTCATTTAAGGCCAAAGGCAAGAAGCTGCACTTTATTTTGCATTTTCAATTTTAGTGTGTGTGAGACACTGCATTTTATTTTGAGTATTTACTCAAAGTTCAGAAGAAACATGATTCACTGAGGTTTCAGTTCAGTTTCAGTGTGTGGACACTGACCCACACTGCACTATATTTCATAATTGTGCTCAGGGAGACTAAGATGCCCACTGCACTTTTCAATGTGTTCCAGACAGTGTGTTGTTCCTGCAAATATGTTGTAACTTGCGCTTGTATAGTTACAATAAAATGGCATGGATAATTTGAATTACATTGTTTTGACTCAGTTTGTCCCATGAATTATCACCATCATCTGATGTACATACAACTCGGATTTTAAGATGCTTAATGCGTTTACATTTTTCAGTGAACTATGTAGAATATCGCAATATATCGCAGTATCGTATCGTGACTCAAGTATCGTGATGCGTATCGTATCGTGAGGTCCTTGGCAATACCCACCCCTACCACAAATGTGATGCTCCAGAAACTCAATCTGCTGAAAGGAAGGTCAGTTTTATAGCTTCTCTAAAGAGCTCAACTGTTTTCAGCTGTGCTAACATGATTGTACAAGGGTTTTCTAATCATCCATTAGCCTTCTGAGGCAATGAGCAAACACATTGTACCATTAGAACACTGGAGTGAGAGTTGCTGGAAATGGGCCTCTATACACCTATTGCACCAAAAACCAGACATTTGCAGCTAGAATAGTCATTTAGCACATTAGCAATGTATAGAGTGGATTTCTGATTAGTTTAAAGTGAAAAGAACAGTGCTTTTCTTTCAAAAATAACGACATTTCAAAGTGACCCCAAACTTTTGAACGGTAGTGTGTATTACACCTGAAAGCAGATCAGGAAATAAAATAAACGAGTGTATAACCCCGTGATCAAACCTTTACACACACGCACATGTGATTTATTAACATATAAAAACGCAATATATAAAATCCACTCGCCGTCCACTTTATTAGCAACACCTGCTAATTTATACAGTTGTGTGTGTGAGAATCTGTACTTTATACTTTTCTCAACTCGTTTATTGCACCTTTAATGATTTAGTAAATAAGTAAAATCTTTATTTAACAATCCGATCATTTCACACTTCCTGTGTTGACACGTGTGACGTAACCAGACAAAAGAGAGGAGTGTGAGATTGAGCAGGAGTGACGGTGAGAGAAGCTCAGGCATCATTCAGACCGCACGCGAGTCCCTTCCGAGAGTTCTACACCTTTAATAATTAACCTGCCGAGGGGCCACACGGCCTCGTCTCAGTCCAACAGCTCGGACTCTTCAAGGCCAAACGTTCCTCCTGTTTCTCCTCTGTGGGAAAAAACGGCTGTTAAAGAAACTGAGACACAGGAGTGTGGTGGAGAGTGACGTCCTCACTTCTGCTCGTTCTCCGTCTCATCCCGCAGGAGTGTGAGACAGTCTGTCTCTCTCCACACACACACAGGTTTTGTCCCTGTTTTGTGGCTCTGGATGGGAAACGGAGACGGACTGACAGAGCACCTGAGGGCGGGACTGATCTGATCTGATCTGATCACATGACGTCCACAGTGTCCTCTGTCTCTGATGGACTGTGTGTTTGAAGGACACGTCGAGTCCAACAGTCTGAATGGATAAAAACAATCATCACTTTATTCCTCATGTTCACACTCAGCAGTCACTCATGTCCATGAGTTTGTCCCTTGTGGGCGTGGCCTGTCCAGTGTTTTTACATTTCCGGTGAGAAACAGTAGGATATAAAACTTCTAAAGAATGGCGTGATGAGCTCGGCTTCGTCCTCAGATCAGAGGAGCAACGTGAGGTCACGGTTCTGGTTAGGGCCGGTCCCCGGGGACACCAGGCATCTCTGCTACTTCCTTCCAAGCGCTATTTGAATTCCTAATGTCTCTGTACAGAGCTGATGGAGCTCAGAGTTCTCCTCCCATTTCTGCAGAGTTAATGACAGAGGATTGATGTTGTGGTGAATTCTTATCTCTCACCAGAACATGGCTTGGTGGGTGTGGCCAACTCAGTGAGCAGCTATTATTAGTGGGTGTGGCCCGTTTGACCCTGTATCGCTCAGAGCGCTCGATAACATCAGGAGAAGGTTTGAAGGAGCAGGTTTTCATGCTGCACTTTAAATGTTTATTTTAGTCAGGTACATTTTAACGTGATGCATCACAGACGAAATAAATCATCATATGAAGTGACTCACGGCTCGAGGAGCTATTTAATGAGATTCTTTTTTTTTTTTTTACTGATAATTGAGTCTTTATTTTGATGAAAGCTTTTACTTTTACTTGAGTCATTATTATAAACTAACAGTACTTTTACTGGAGGAGAGTTTTTACTGGGGTGGCACGGTGGTGTAGTGGTTAGCGCTGTCGCCTCACGGCAAGAAGGTCCGGGTTCGAGCCCCGTGGCCGGCGAGGGCCTTTCTGTGCGGAGTTTGCATGTTCTCCCCGTGTCCGCGTGGGTTTCCTCCGGGTGCTCCGGTTTCCCCCACAGTCCAAAGACATGCAGGTTAGGTTAACTGGTGACTCTAAATTGAGCGTAGGTGTGAATGTGAGTGTGAATGGTTGTCTGTGTCTATGTGTCAGCCCTGTGATGACCTGGCGACTTGTCCAGGGTGAACCCCGCCTTTCGCCCGTAGTCAGCTGGGATAGGATCCAGCTCGCCTGCGACCCTGTAGAACAGGATAAAGCGGCTAGAGATAATGGACGGATGAAATAAATGGCACTTTATGACTTATAAACAGTAGAAATCTCATCTTTGAAGCAGTGATATCATTAATCATATGCATTCAAAAATTCACAATAACCCGTGCTTTAAAATGGACAGCAAAGCCAGAGAGACGTGGAAGAAAACAGAAGACTACCATTCGAATGGATCGAAGAATAGCCAGAATGGCAAAGACTCAGCCAATGATCAGCTCCAGGGTGATCAAAGACGGTCTGAAGTTACCTGTGACAATTAGAAGACGCCTGTGTGAAGCTAATCTATCGGCAAGAAGCTCCCGCAAAGTCCGACTGTTAAAAAAAAGACGTGCTGAAGAGGATACAATTTGCCAAAGAACACATCGACTGGCCTAAAGAGAAATGGAAAAACATTTTGTGGACTGATGAAAGTAAAATTGTTCTTTTTGGGTCCAAGAGCCGCAGACAGTTTTTCAGACGACCCCCAGACACTGAATTCAAGCCACAGTACACTCTGAAGACAGTGAAGCATGGTGGTGCAAGCATCATGATATGGGGATGCTTCTCTTACTGTGGTGTCGGGCCCATTTATCGCATACCAGGGATCATGGATCAGTTTGCATATATCAAAATACTTGAAGAGGTCATGTTGCCTTATGCTGAAGAGGAAATGCCCTTGAAATGGGTGTTTCAACAAGACAACGACCCCAAACACACCAGTAAGCGAGCAGCATCAGGGTTCAAGACCAACAAAATGAAAGTTACGGAGTGGCCAGCCCAATCCCCGGACCTTAATCCGATGGAAAACTTGTGGGGTGACATCAAAAATGCTGTTTCTGAGGCAAAACCAAGAAATGCAGAGGAATTGTGGAATGTTGTCAAATCATCCTGGGCTGGAATACCTGTTCACAGGTGCCAGAAGTTCTCAGAAACCGTGGTTCTACAACTAAATATTAGTTTAGTGATTCACAGGAATACTAAATTCTTAAGATTTTTTCAGTTTATACAGTAAATATTTGGAGTTTGTAATGAAAAATGCAGACACTGCTATTTTTTTGAACAGCCCAATGTTCATTTTTCTTCATTTTCTGTAAAGTAATTAAAATCTCATCTCATCTCATTATCTGTAGCCGCTTTATCCTTCTACAGGGTCGCAGGCGAGCTGGAGCCTATCCCAGCTGACTACGGGTGAAAGGCGGGGTTCACCCTGGACAAGTCGCCAGGTCATCACAGGGCTGACACATAGACACAGACAACCATTCACACTCACATTCACACCTACGCTCAATTTAGAGTCACCAGTTAACCTAACCTGCATGTCTTTGGACTGTGGGGGAAACCGGAGCACCCGGAGGAAACCCACGCGGACATGGGAAGAACATGCAAACTCCACACAGAAAGGCCCTCGCCGGCCACGGGGCTCGAACCCGGACCTTCTTGCTGTGAGGGGACAGCGCTAACCACTACACCACCCTGCCGCCCCAGTCTATTTCATATAAACCATTAATACATGTTGTATTACGCATCAGGGTGCAGCACTATCTGTATCTGGATGCAGACACAGGGGAGAGCGGTGCGTCACAAATTGGTCACCAAATCCAAGTCATAATCCAGGTAGCGTAGTCAGGGGCAGACGAAGGTCAGTCGATGTGCAAACAGTGTAACGGAGACTTAACTGAATCCAGGTCAGGAATAAACGGAGCAGAGTCACAGGAATACGAAAACGAGAGAATAAGGCTCTGTAAAGTCTGGTCGGGACAGTGAGCAATACTTCACACTGTCTCTTTGTTTGTCTGAGTCTTATACAGGTGAGTAGGTGATTATGAAACAGGAAATAGGTGTGTCTAGTATTCCAGTGAGGAAGGGTGCTATGGCACTTGGGTGTTGTAGTCCATCACAGCCATGTTTTGAGGCTACTCTGAACCCCGCTTTCAGTGCTATTACTGACATTATGTGTGAGTCAGTGATTTTGATTAAAATATAGTGAATTAACAGGTGAAAATACACATGCTAACAAGAAGTAAGTATTTTTTTCATTTTTAAAAGCACTGGTTAAAGTAGTAAATGACAGAATGGTCAGCTCTTGTTAGAAGGTCGTTTGAGTTGGTTGATCCCTGTAAACTGTGACCTTCTGGAAACCAAAATATTCTCGAACCAGAATGTAAATTAATGATATCATTCTTTTAAAAGTCAGATAAGTAAAGTGCAGTTTATTAGTAAATATAAACACTGTATTGTAATTACAGTATGAATTTATTGTTTTGCATCAGTGAACTGGTTTACTCATTCTCACAGCTGCTAATCATCTTAAATTTAATTAGGGCTAAGGAATGTGACAAAAATATATCATGATACTTAAGTTTTGTACAGTATGTTTTATGTATCATGATATATAATTTATCGAACAAACTCAGCAAAACTGTAAAAATAGCTAAACTGCGTTTGATGATTCAGAAGAAAAGGGGGGGATAATGTATCTGCAATTTTAACGATGAAGAAAAATGCATCAAATGAGCTGTTTCTATTCGGCACCACTGAGTTGGAAAAGGTAAAAGTTAAAAAGTTATCATGCTAATAACAAGATCTCAGGAAAGTGTATAGTGACATAACTGATGATGGTATGAATCACGGATGTTGCGAGGGGATTTTTTTTGGAGGGGGCTTTAGCGCTTTTAGATTTGTGGTGAGATATAGCCCAATAAATATTAAAAATCATTTCTCGTTTGCAGTCGTTTATTAACCAACTGCTAAAGAAAACGTACCTGCGAGAAAACAAGACAGGTTTTGCACATTAACAAGTCTTGTGCGGTAACGGTTGTGTTCATGAGTCAACTCTGTTTGAAAGCCACAAATCCTCAATGTTCTTGATCATTAGATGGATGACTGGATGGATGAAAATTCTTCAGCAGCTCTGTGAAAGTTTTGTGACGCTGTATATGTTCTGCTTTTTCTGACTGAAGCAACTAAATTTGAACAAATCGGTTAACCGTGTAAAAGAATAACATTCTCTGGGGCTGTGATCTGGACACTGCAGGAGAACTTCTCGGTTCTGAAGTCTTCACCCGGAGACTGCTGGAGGCTGATGGATGGCGTTTATATCAGTAGATCTGTGTTCAGTGGAAATCACGCTGAGGTCCACTGAGGGCTTCGTGCTCTTTACTGTCTCAGTGAGAGACGTCCTGAGGTTCATCTTTATCCATCAGGAGGAAACATTTGCACTCTGAGTGTGATGCCACAAAATGAAATATTATTGAGCCATACTTTATTATAAATCTGAATTAGCTGTGTGTGTGTGTGTGGTGTGTGGGGGGGGAGGGGGGTGGGTTACCAACAGAACAATACACTCTGATTACAGGTGGAATACATCACCCAGACCTGTGTGTGTTTACCTCCAGCACTGAGCTCTGTGTGTGTGTGTGTGTGTGTGTGTGTGTGTGTGTGTGTGTGTGTGTGTGTGCGTTCCATCCTCTATTCACCTTTCGTTTTTTTTTACACAATAAAATGAAATGTGTGAGCTCAGTATCGCCACCTTGTGTCCATCTCTCTCTCTCTCTCTCTCTCTCTCTCTCTCTCTCTCTCACACACACACTGCAGACTCACACTCAGACCCTGGACATGCGCAAGCTCCCGGTGAAGCGCAAGCACGGTGTATGTGTGTGAAGAGGCTATGAACGAGTGTGTGTGTGAGAGAGAGAGAGAGAGAGAGGCTCATAGCGGTGGTGTGTGACGGGTTTGTGTGGAGTAACAGCTCGAGCAACTGAAGATCCTGACAAGAGCGCAGGAGAAATTAACACCTGAGAGAGACAGAAACGGAGAGAGAGAGAGAGAGAGAGAGAGAGATGGATCCTAACCGGTTTTGATTTCACTGCCTCACATCACCTGGACATGACCTGCACTTAGGTGAGCTGAACTTCCGTTTTACCCCCAAACTCTCACCCTCTCACCCCCTTCCTGTATCTCTTTACCCCTCAAAAACCTTCACTGTTAATGCCTGGTGTAACTCCATCACATACCCCCATGAAATACTCTCCCCATCACACACCCCATCACATACCCTCCCCATCACATACCCTCCCCATCACACACCCCCATCACATACCCTCCCCATCACACACCCCATCACATACCCTCCCCATCACACCCCCATCACACACCCCCATCACATACCCTCCCCATCACACACCCCCATCACATACCCTCCCCATCACACACCCCATCACATACCCTCCCCATCACACACACCCATCACACACCCCCATCACATACCCTCCCCATCACACACCCCCATCACATACCCTCCCCATCACACCCCCATCACATACCCTCCCCATCACACACCCCCATCACATACCCTCCCCATCACACACCCCCATCACATACCCTCCCCATCACACCCCCATCACATACCCTCCCCATCACACACCCCATCACACACCCCATCACATACCCTCCCCATCACACCCCCATCACATACCCTCCCCATCACACCCCCATCACACCCCCTCCCCATCACACCCCCATCACATACCCTCCCCATCACACCCCCATCACATACCCTCCCCATCACACACCCCATCACATACCCTCCCCATCACACACCCCATCACATACCCTCCCCATCACACACCCCATCACATACCCTCCCCATCACACACCCCATCACATACCCTCCCCATCACACACCCCATCACATACCCTCCCCATCACACACCCTCCCCATCACACACCCCATCACATACCCTCCCCATCACACACCTCATCACATACCCTCCCCATCACACACCCCATCACATACCCTCCCCATCACACACCCCATCACATACCCTCCCCATCACACACCCCATCACATACCCTCCCCATCACACACACCCATCACACACCCCCATCACATACCCTCCCCATCACACACCCCATCACATACCCTCCCCATCACACACCCCATCACATACCCCCATCACATACCCTCCCCATCACACACCCCCATCACACACCCTCCCCATCACACACCCCCATCACACACCCCCATCACATACCCTCCCTTTCACACAACCCATCACAGACCCCATCACATACCCCATCACATACCCTCCCCATCACACCCCCATCACACACCCCCATCACACCCCCATCACACACCCTCCCCATCACACACCCCATCACATACCCTCCCCATCACACACCCCCATCACATACCCTCCCCATCACACACCCCCATCACACACCCCCATCACATACCCTCCCCATCACATACCCTCCCTTTCACACAACCCATCACAGACCCCCATCACATACCCTCCCCATCACACACCCCATCACATACCCCATCACATACCCTCCCCATCACACACCCCATCACATACCCTCCCCATCACACCCCCATCACACACTCCCATCACATACCCTCCCCATCACACACCCCCATCACACACCCCCATCACATACCCTCCCCATCACATACCCTCCCTTTCACACAACCCATCACACACCCCATCACATACCCTCCCCATCACACACCCTCCCCATCACACACACCCATCACACACCCTCCCCATCACACACACCCATCACATACCCTCCCCATCACACACCCCATCACATACCCTCCCCATCACACCCCATCACATACCCTCCCCATCACATACCCTCCCTTTCACACAACCCATCACACACCCCATCAAATACCCTCCCCATCACACACCCTCCCCATCACACACACCCATCACACACCCTCCCCATCACACACCCCATCACATACCCTCCCCATCACACACCCCATCACATCCCATCACACACCCCATCACACACCCATCACACACTCCCATCACATACCCTCCCCATCACACCCCCTTCACACACCCTCCCAATCACACACCCCCATTCCATATCCTCCCCATCACACTCCCCATCACACACCCTCCCCATCACACACTCCATCACATACCCTCCCCATCACACACCCCCATCACATACCCTCCCCATCACACATCATCACACCCCCTCCCCATCACACATCCCATCACACCCCCTCCCCATCACACACCCCATCACACACACCCATTACATACCCTCCCCATCACACACACCCATCACACACCCCATCACATACCCTCCCCATCACGCACCCCATCACACACTCCCATCACACACCCTCTCCATCACACACCCTCGCCATCACACACCCATCACACACTCCCATCACACACTCCCATCACATACCCTCCCCATCACACACCCTCCCCATCACACACCCCCATTACATACCCTCCCCATCACACACCCTCCCCATCACACACCCCCATTACATACCCTCCCCATCACACACCCCATCACATACCCACCCCATCACACCCCCACCCCATCACACACTCCCATCACATACCCTCCCCATCACACACCCCATCACACACTCCCATCACACACCCTCCCCATCACACACTCTCCCCATCACACACCCCATCACATACCCTCCCCATCACACACCCCATCACATACCCTCCCCATCACACACCCCATCACATACCCTCCCCATCACACACCCCATCACACACTCCCATCACATACCCTCCCCATCACACACACTCCCCATCACACACCCTCCCCATCACACACCCCCATTACATACCCTCCCCATCACATCCCCATCACACCCCCATCACATACCGTCCCCATCACACACCATCACACACCCCATCACATACCCTCCCCATCACACACCCCATCACACACCCTCCCCATCACACACCCTCCCCATCACACACCCCATCACACACCCTCCCCATCACACACCCCATCACACACCCTCCCCATCACACCCCCTCCCCATCACACACCCCATCACATACCCTCCCCATCACACACCCTCCCCATCACACACCCCATCACATACCCTCCCCATCACACACCTCATCACATACCCTCCCCATCACACACCCCATCACATACCCTCCCCATCACACCCCCATCACATACCCTCCCCATCACACCCCCATCACATACCCTCCCCATCACACACCCCATCACATACCCTCCCCATCACACACACCCATCACACACCCCCATCACATACCCTCCCCATCACACCCCCCATCACATACCCTCCCCATCACACCCCCCATCACATACCCTCCCCATCACACACCCCATCACATACCCTCCCCATCACACATCCCATCACACCCCCTCCCCATCACACATCCCATCACACCCCCTCCCCATCACACACCCGCATTACATACCCTCCCCATCACACACCCCATCACACACACCCATCACATACCCTCCCCATCACACACCCCATCACACACCCCCATCACATACCCTCCCCATCACGCACCCCATCACACACTCCCATCACACACCCTCCCCATCACACACCCATCACACACTCCCATCACACACCCTCCCCATCACACACCCTCCCCATCACACACCCCCATTACATACCCTCCCCATCACACACCCCATCACACCCCCTCCCCATCACACACCCCATCACACACCCTCCCCATCACACACTCCCATCACACACCCTGCCCATCACACACTCCCATCACACACCCTGCCCATCACACACCCCATCACACACCCTCCCCATCACACACCCCCATTACATACCCTCCCCATCACACACCCTCCCCATCACACACCCACATTACATACCCTCCCCATCACACACCCACATTACATACCCTCCCCCTCACACCCCATCACACACCCTCCCCATCACACCCCCCCATCACATACAATCCCCATCACACCCCATCACACACCCCATCACACACCCATCACACTCCCATCACACACCCTCCCCATCACACACCCCATCACACACCCTCCCCATCACACACCCTCCCCATCACACACCCCCATTACATACCCTCCCCATCACACACCCGATCACATACCCTCCCCATCACATACCCTCCCCATCACATACCTCCATCACATACCCTCCCCATCACACACCCCCATCACATACCCTCCCCATCACACATCCCATCACACCCCCTCCCCATCACACATCCCATCACACCCCCTCCCCATCACACACCCGCATTACATACCCTCCCCATCACACACCCCATCACACACACCCATCACATACCCTCCCCATCACACACCCCATCACACACCCCCATCACATACCCTCCCCATCACGCACCCCATCACACACTCCCATCACACACCCTCCCCATCACACACCCATCACACACTCCCATCACATACCCTCCCCATCACACACCCTCCCCATCACACACCCATCACACACCCCATTACATACCCTCCCCATCACACACCCCATCACATACCCCCCCAATCACACACACTCCCATCACACACCCTGCCCATCACACACCCCATCACACACCCCCTTACATACCCTCCCCATCACACACCCTCCCCATCACACACCCACATTACATACCCTCCCCATCACACACCCCCATTACATACCCTCCCCATCACACACCCTCCCCATCACACACCCACATTACATACCCTCCCCATCACACACCCACATTACATACCCTCCCCCTCACACCCCATCACACACCCCATCACACACCCATCACACTCCCATCACACACCCTCCCCATCACACACCCCATCACACACCCTCCCCATCACACACCCCCATTACATACCCTCCCCATCACACACCCCATCACATACCCTCCCCATCACATACCCTCCCCATCACATACCTCCATCACATACCCTCCCCATCACACACCCCCATCACATACCCTCCCCATCACACATCCCATCACACCCCCTCCCCATCACACATCCCATCACACCCCCTCCCCATCACACACCCGCATTACATACCCTCCCCATCACACACCCCATCACACACACCCATCACATACCCTCCCCATCACACACCCCATCACACACACCCATCACATACCCTCCCCATCACACACCCCATCACACACCCCCATCACATACCCTCCCCATCACGCACCCCATCACACACTCCCATCACACACCCTCCCCATCACACACTCCCATCACACACTCCCATCACATACCCTCCCCATCACACACCCTCCCCATCACACACCCATCACACACCCCATTACATACCCTCCCCATCACACACCCCATCACATACCCACCCCATCACACCCCCTCCCCATCACACCCCATCACACCCCCTCCCCATCACACACCCCATCACAAACCCTCCCCATCACACACCCCCATCACATACCCTCCCCATCACACATCCCATCACACCCCCTCCCCATCACACATCCCATCACACCCCCTCCCCATCACACACCCGCATTACATACCCTCCCCATCACACACCCCATCACACACACCCATCACATACCCTCCCCATCACACACCCCATCACACACCCCCATCACATACCCTCCCCATCACGCACCCCATCACACACTCCCATCACACACCCTCCCCATCACACACCCATCACACACTTCCATCACACACCCTCCCCATCACACACCCTCCCCATCACACACTCCCATCACACACCCTCCCCATCACGCACCCCATCACACACTCCCATCACACACCCTCCCCATCACACACCCTCCCCATCACACACCCATCACACACTCCCATCACATACCCTCCCCATCACACACCCCCATTACATACCCTCCCCATCACACACCCCATCACATACCCACCCCATCACACCCCATCACACCCCCATCACATACCCTCCCCATCACACCCCATCACACACCCCATCACAGCCCATCACACACCCCATCACACACTCCCATCACATACCCTCCCCATCACACACCCTCCCCATCACACACCCTCCACATCACACACCCCCAATACATACCCTCCCCATCACACACCCCCATCACATACCCTCCCCATCACACCCCCATCACACACCCTCCCCATCACACACCCCATCACACACTCCCATCACATACCCTCCCCATCACACACACTCCCCATCACACACCCTCCCCATCACACACCCCCATTACATACCCTCCCCATCACACCCCCCATCACACCCCCATCACACCCCCCATCACACCCCCATCACATACCCTCCCCATCACACACCTCATCACACACCCCATCACATACCCTCCCCATCACACCCCCTCCCCATCACACACCCCATCACACACCCTCCCCATCACACATCCCATCACACACCCTCCCCATCACACACCCATTACATACCCTCCCTATCACACACCCCCATCACATACCCTCCCCATCACACCCCCATCACACCCCCATCACACCCCCATCACACCCCCATCACATACCCTCCCCATCACACACCTCATCACACACCCCATCACATACCCTCCCCATCACACCCCCTCCCCATCACACACCCCATCACACACCCTCCCCATCACACATCCCATCACACACCCTCCCCATCACACACCCCATCACACACCCTCCCCATCACACATCCCATCACACACCCTCCCCATCACACACCCATTACATACCCTCCCTATCACACACCCCCATCACATACCCTCCCCATCACACCCCCATCACACACCCTCCCCATCACACACCCCATCACACACTCCCATCACATACCCTCCCCATCACACACCCTCCCCATCACACACCCCATCACACACCCTCCCCATCACACACCCCATCACACACCCTCCCCATCACACACACCCATCACATACCCTCCCCATCACACACCCCATCACACACCCTCCCCATCACACACCCCCCCATCACACACCCCATCACACACTCCCATCACATACCCTCCCCATCACACACACTCCCCATCACACACCCTCCCCATCACACACACTCCCCATCACACACCCTCCCCATCACACACCCCCATTACATACCCTCCCCATCACACCCCCATCACATACCCTCCCCATCACACCCCCATCACATACCCTCCCCATCACATACTCTCCCCATCACACACCCCATCACATACTCTCCCCATCACACACCCCATCACACACCCTCCCCATCACACACCCTCCCCATCACACCCCATCACATACCCTCCCCATCACACCCCCATCACATACCCTCCCCATCACATACTCTCCCCATCACACACCCCATCACATACTCTCCCCATCACACACTCCCATCACACACCCTCCCCATCACACACCCTCCCCATCAAACACTCCATTACATACCCTCCCCATCACACACCCCATCACATTCCCTCCCCATCACACACCCCCATCACATACCCTCCCCATCACACACACTCCCCATCACACACCCTCCCCATCACACACCCCCATTACATACCCTCCCCATCACACCCCCATCACACCCCCATCACACACCCCATCACACACTCCCATCACATACCCTCCCCATCACATACCCTCCCCATCACACACCCCATCACACACCCTCCCCATCACACACCCACCCCATCACACACCCTCCCCATCACACACCCCATCACACACTCCCATCACATACCCTCCCCATCACACCCCCATCACATACCCTCCCCATCACACCCCCATCACATACCCTCCCCATCACACACCCTCCCCATCACACACCCCATCACACACCCCATCACACACCCTCCCCATCACACACCCTCCCCATCACACACTCCCATCACACACCCTCCCCATCACACACCCTCCCCATCACACACCCCATCACACACCCTCCCCATCACACACTCCCATCACACACTCCCATCACACACTCCCATCACACACCCTCCCCATCACACACCCACCCCATCACACACCCTCCCCATCACACACCCCATCACACACCCCATCACACACCCTCCCCATCACACACCCTCCCCATCACACACTCCCATCACACACCCTCCCCATCACACACCCCATCACACACCCTTCCCATCACACACCCTCCCCATCAAACACTCCATTACATACCCTCCCCATCACACACCCCATCACATTCCCTCCCCATCACATACCCCCATCACATACCCTCCCCATCACACACCCCCATCACATACCCTCCCCATCACACACCCCCATCACATACCCTCCCCATCACGCACCCCATCACACACTCCCATCACACACCCTCCCCATCACACACCCTCCCCATCACACACCCATCACACACTCCCATCACATACCCTCCCCATCACACACCCTCCCCATCACACACCCATCATACACCCCCATTACATACCCTCCCCATCACACACCCCATCACATACCCACCCCATCACACCCCCACCCCATCACACCCCCTCCCCATCACACCCCCCATCACATACCCTCCCCATCACACCCCATCACACACCCCATCACATCCCATCACACACCCCATCACACACTCCCATCACATACCCTCCCCATCACACACCCTCCCCATCACACACCCCATCACACACCCTCCACATCACACACCCCCAATACATACCCTCCCCATCACACACCCCCATCACATACCCTCCCCATCACACCCCCATCACACCCCCCATCACACACCCTCCCCATCACACACCCCATCACACACTCCCATCACATACCCTCCCCATCACACACACTCCCCATCACACACCCTCCCCATCACACACCCCCATTACATACCCTCCCCATCACACACCCCATCACACCCCCATCACATACCCTCCCCATCACACACCTCATCACACACCCCATCACATACCCTCCCCATCACACCCCTCCCCATCACACACCCCATCACACACCCTCCCCATCACACACCCATTACATACCCTCCCTATCACACCCCCCCATCACATACCCTCCCCATCACACCCCCCATCACACACCCTCCCCATCACACACTCCCATGACATACCCTCCCCATCACACCCCCCATCACACACCCTCCCCATCACACACTCCCATGACATACCCTCCCCATCACACACCCCATCACACACCCTCCCCATCACACACCCCATCACACACCCTCCCCATCACACACCCCATCACACACCCGCATCACACACACCCATCACATACCCTCCCCATCACACACCCCATCACACACCCTCCCCATCACACACCCTCCCCATCACACACCCTATCACACACTCCCATCACATACCCTCCCCATCACACACCCTCCCCATCACACACCCCATCACACACCCTCCCCATCACACACACCCCCATCACACACCCCATCACACACTCCCATCACATACCCTCCCCATCACACACACTCCCCATCACACACCCTCCCCATCACACACACTCCCCATCACACACCCTCCCCATCACACACCCCCATTACATACCCTCCCCATCACACCCCCATCACATACCCTCCCCATCACACCCCCATCACATACCCTCCCCATCACATACTCTCCCCATCACACACCCCATCACATACTCTCCCCATCACACACCCCATCACACACCCTCCCCATCACACACCCTCCCCATCACACACTCCCATCACACACCCTCCCCATCACACACCCTCCCCATCAAACACTCCATTACATACCCTCCCCATCACACACCCCATCACATTCCCTCCCCATCACACACCCCCATCACATACCCTCCCCATCACACACACTCCCCATCACACACCCTCCCCATCACACACCCCCATTACATACCCTCCCCATCACACCCCCCATCACACCCCCATCACACACCCCATCACACCCCCATCACATACCCTCCCCATCACACACCTCATCACACACCCCATCACATACCCTCCCCATCACACCCCCTCCCCATCACACACCCCATCACACACCCTCCCCATCACACATCCCATCACACACCCTCCCCATCACACACCCATTACATACCCTCCCTATCACACACCCCCATCACACACCCTCCCCATCACACCCCCATCACACACTCCCATCACATACCCTCCCCATCACACACCCCATCACACACTCCCATCACATACCCTCCCCATCACACACCCTCCCCATCACACACCCCATCACACACCCTCCCCATCACACACCCCATCACACACCCGCATCACACACACCCATCACATACCCTCCCCATCACACACCCCATCACACACCCTCCCCATCACACACCCACCCCATCACACACCCTCCCCATCACACACCCCATCACACACTCCCATCACATACCCTCCCCATCACACCCCCATCACATACCCTCCCCATCACACCCCCATCACATACCCTCCCCATCACACACCCTCCCCATCACACACCCCATCACACACCCTCCCCATCACACACCCTCCCCATCACACACCCTCCCCATCACACACTCCCATCACACACCCTCCCCATCACACACCCTCCCCATCACACACCCCATCACACACCCCATCACACACCCTCCCCATCACACACCCACCCCATCACACACCCTCCCCATCACACACCCCATCACACACCCCATCACACACCCTCCCCATCACACACCCTCCCCATCACACACTCCCATCACACACCCTCCCCATCACACACCCCATCACACACCCTTCCCATCACACACCCTCCCCATCACACACCCCATCACATTCCCTCCCCATCACATTCCCTCCCCATCACATACCCCCATCACATACCCTCCCCATCACACACCCCCATCACATACCCTCCCCATCACACACCCCCATCACATACCCTCCCCATCACGCACCCCATCACACACTCCCATCACACACCCTCCCCATCACACACCCTCCCCATCACACACCCATCACACACTCCCATCACATACCCTCCCCATCACACACCCTCCCCATCACACACCCATCATACACCCCCATTACATACCCTCCCCATCACACACCCCATCACATACCCACCCCATCACACCCCCACCCCATCACACCCCCTCCCCATCACACCCCCATCACATACCCTCCCCATCACACCCCATCACACACCCCATCACATCCCATCACACACCCCATCACACACTCCCATCACATACCCTCCCCATCACACACCCTCCCCATCACACACCCCATCACACACCCTCCACATCACACACCCCCAATACATACCCTCCCCATCACACACCCCCATCACATACCCTCCCCATCACACCCCCATCACACCCCCCATCACACACCCTCCCCATCACACACCCCATCACACACTCCCATCACATACCCTCCCCATCACACACACTCCCCATCACACACCCTCCCCATCACACACCCCCATTACATACCCTCCCCATCACACACCCCATCACACCCCCATCACATACCCTCCCCATCACACACCTCATCACACACCCCATCACATACCCTCCCCATCACACCCCTCCCCATCACACACCCCATCACACACCCTCCCCATCACACACCCATTACATACCCTCCCTATCACACACCCCCATCACATACCCTCCCCATCACACCCCCCATCACACACCCTCCCCATCACACACTCCCATGACATACCCTCCCCATCACACCCCCCATCACACACCCTCCCCATCACACCCCCCATCACACACCCTCCCCATCACACACTCCCATGACATACCCTCCCCATCACACACCCCATCACACACCCTCCCCATCACACACCCCATCACACACCCTCCCCATCACACACCCCATCACACACCCGCATCACACACACCCATCACATACCCTCCCCATCACACACCCCATCACACACCCTCCCCATCACACACCCTCCCCATCACACACCCTATCACACACTCCCATCACATACCCTCCCCATCACACACACTCCCCATCACACACCCTCCCCATCACACACACTCCCCATCACACACCCTCCTCATCACACACCTCCATCACACACCCCATTACATACCCTCCCCATCACACATGGTTACCATATACATATTTACATTTCATAAACTGATTGATAGTGAGAATTAATCTGAATATTTAATTAGAATCATTATAGAAATGTGTAAAAATTAATTAATTTGTACCTGTTATACGCAGAACATCTGTTTCACCTCCATTCATCCATCATTTCTTTACTGAAGTCCAAACTTTAGATTAATCCCCATTCTCTCTTCCTTTGATGTGTGATTTCTCTCACTTTACTCTCACTGAGCCGCTTCCTGAACAGGAGAAATAACATTCTGTAAAATATTATGGTTCATCTAGTTTGTTGAATATTTCCTTATTCCACATGAACAATGAGTGTCATCTTCTTCTTGTTCATTGGATTATTTAAATGTGAGATCCGGCCCTGGGTCCAGGTTTAATTCACGCTGAGCCTTGTTTATTTCGGCTCCTCTTCGTCCCTTGGCTGTAATGTATGATTTTTTTTACAGCTTGATTATCCACAGAGCTATTGTGCTTCTCATAATTAAATCTCCCTGTGCTTTGATCATATGTTAAGCTAAGTGCTGAATACTCTGTGTGTGTGTGTGTGTGTGTGTGTGTGTGTGTGTGTGTGTGTGTGTGTGTGTGTTTATAGGTCCTGACAGCAGCCATCACACACCACCACACTGATATTATATGTAAATTAATGATAAGTTAAACTTTATTGATCCCTGTAGAGAAATTCACTTGTTACAGCAGCTGCAAAGTAGAAGAAAAGTGAGTGAGTGAGTGAGAGAGAGAGAGAGAGAGAGAGAGAGTGAGAGGCAAACAGCAGGCCAGTTTAGCACCCAGACTCTTTTATTACGGAGCCATGCAGCTTTAATATGTGCAGAAAGCGGTTTGGCGTTGTCTTGCTGAAAGAAGGAAGGTCTTCCCTGAAAAAGATTTAGTCTGGATGGCAGCATGCTGCTCTGAAACGTGTTTATCTCATTCAGCATTAATGATGCCTTCCCAGATGTACAAGCTACCCATGTCATGTGCACTAACACCCCCCATACCATCCCAGATGCTGAATGCTTTTGAGCTGTGCACTGATAACAAGCTGGATGGTCCCTCTCCTCATTAGCCTGGAGGACGTGGGGTCCATGATTTCTCAAAAGAATTTGTACTTTTGATTCATCCGACCTCTGGACAGTTTTTTTTTAAATAAAAGTAAAAGAAACCCACAATTTATGCACACTATACGAAATATATGTAGTAAAATATTGTACAGAATTAATACTAAAATACTGCACAGGAGAAATCGAATGCAAAAAAATCATAAAATCTCTTGCGAAGTGATGAAACATCCATATAATAAATATGATAAAGTAGATCTATTTCAGCACTGCGTACAGCAGAGTCTCGATAAGGCCACACCAATTTAATTAGTTGGTTCTCGGATTTTTTCAGGAAAAATATGAAGCGAGCGGGCGAAATAAAAATAAAATTAAAAAAATGCTCTGATGGTAAAATTAGCGATGGAAACAGACCAAACAATACAGGCAAACCAGTAAACAGAATTTCAACACACCTGTCAAAGATTTTACGCTTCTGTTCGCTGAATATCCTAACAATCACAAACACAGGCTTTGCAGGACTCCCCTCCACAGGCACGCTTCTTCCACAAGTCTTTATCGAAAGTGAAAGGGGCGATTTGATTGGTTTTCGACGTCACATGACCTTTTCTGTTGGCGGGAGTTTGAGTTCGATTTTTTTTTTTTATTTTGCATTTTCTTCAAGCGGCGATTCCGAGAACCAACTAATTGAATTGGTGTGGCCTAAGTGTAAAATGTATTTGTAAATAATCTCATGTTATTTTTAAAAAAGCAACTTAAAAATAAGCGCTGGATAAATAAAATCTATCTTATGTAAATAAAGATACAAATTTCATTGTCCTTTGGTCAAGTGTTTATGAGAGACATATTTTATTTTTTCGTGTTGCAGTTTAGTTTATTATTGACTATTATTAATAAAAGCCCCACAGTGCTGGAGTGTAAAGTTTGAGCTGGTTCCTCTCCTCCGCCTGTGGATGGTGTGTGTGTGTGTGTGTGTGTGTGTGTGTGTGTGTGTGTGTGTGTGTGTGTGTGTGTGTGTAAAAGACAGCACACAGTCCGTCTCACGCACAGCGACGAGATTATAGACATAATTTATCAGCTGCCTCGTGGGTTTTACACGTCCCCATAATGCTCAGTGAAAGTGCATGATTACTTTCATAAATAAACGAGTGTAAAGGAATGGCGAGAGCGGGACACAGGATGCAGGAAACAGGACACAGGATGCAGGACATAGGACAAAGGAGAAAAGATGCAGGACAAAGGACACAGGATGCAGGACAAAGGACACAGAACATACGAAACAGGACACAGGATGCAGGACACAGGATGCAGGACACAGGATGCAGGACACAGGATGCAGGACAAAGGATGCAGGACACAGGACAAAGGATGCAGGACAAAGGATGCAGGACAAAGGACGCAGGGCAAAGGATGCAGGACGCAGGGCAAAGGATGCAGGACGCAGGACACAGGATGCAGGACACAGGATGCAAGATGCAGGACAAAGGACACAGGGCGAAGGATGCAGGACAAAGGACACAGGATGCAGGATGTAAGACACAGGACAAAGGACAAAGTACAAAGCATGCAGGACAAAGAACGCAGGACAAAGGCGGCAGGAAACAGGATGCAGGACATACAGCAAAGGATGCAGGACAAAGGACGCAGGGCAAAGGATGCAGGACACAGGACAAAGGACACAGAACATAAGAAACAGGACACAGGATGCAGGACAAAGCACGCAGGACAAAGGACACAAGACGTAGGACGCAGGACACAGGATGCAGGGCACAGGACAAAGTATGCAGGACACAGGATGCAGGACGCAGGACAAAGGACACAGTACAAAGGATGCAGGACACAGGACAAAGGATACAGGACACAGGACAAAGGACGCAGGATGCAGGACAAAGGATGCAGGACAAAAGACGCAGGACAGAGGACAAAGGATGCAGGACAAAAGACGCAAGACACAGGACAGAGGACACAGGACAAAGGACAAAGGCTGCAGGATGAAGGACACAGGGGACAGGACGCCTCCTAAACCCAGCCGAGTGTATGAGCTGCAGTGTGTGTGGTGTTAGTTACTGTGTAGTACAGTAAGGAAAGATGGGATGTAGCTTTATCTGAGAACCCGTTAAACACACACACACACACACACACACACACACACACACACACTTTATCACTCACTTCTGTAGCTCACACAATTAAAAAGCACTTTCATTTCTGTCTAATGTGTTTTTTACATCAGTGGTGACATCACAATGTAATCAAAAAGACATCAGAAACCACACACACACACACACACACACACACACACACACACACACACACACGTTCAGCTGTCAGTGTGACCGAGACAGAGCAGCTGTTTGACTTTGACAGTGTGTCTGATTGAGTGGAACTCCAGAGCCCTGTGTGTGTGTGTGTGTGTGTGTGTGTGTGTGTGTGTGTGTGTGTGTGTGTGTGTGTGTGTGTGTGTGTGATTGAATGATGCTGCAGAAGGTGGTGATTTCACTACGAGGAGCTTTGAGTTGGAATTCAGATTTGTCTCAGATCTTCGCACCCAGTGAAGGAAAAACACACACGCACACACACACACTGCTGATGTGGTTTCCTGTGTGCAGCGCTGCATCACTGTGTTTATTGCTGTAATTAGAGTCACTGGGGAGTTAATTGTACATGTTTTTGATTAATCGTCTGTATAATTGTCTCCTGCAGGATTCTTAGGAACGAGTCTCCTGGGGCTCAGAGGGAGAATCAGGAAAACCCAGTGTGGGCGGGTTAGAGATGGAGCAGTATCTGGTGGAAAGTTCTGAAACTCCGCCCCTGATTAACTACACCCACTCCAACTTGTCCAATCAGGGAGCAGAGTATGGCGTTGCTGTGCCAATGGAGCGGCTGGTGGTCGCGTCTCTGCTGAGTTTGCTGACGTTATCAACAGCTGTGATGAACGCTGCGGTCATCGCTGCCATCTTGACCACCAGGAAGCTCCGCCTCCCCGCTAACTACCTCATCTGCTCGCTGGCTGTCACCGACTTCCTGGTTGCAGTGCTGGTGATGCCACTGAGCATCCTGTACATCGCCACGGAGACATGGAGCCTGGGCGGTGTGGTGTGTGAGGTGTGGCTGAGTGTGGACATGACCTGCTGCACTTGCTCCATCCTGCACCTGTGTGTCATTGCACTCGATCGCTACTGGGCCATCACCAAGGCGGTGGAGTACACGCGCAAGAGGACGCCGCGTCGTGCTGTTACCATGGTCACCGCTGTCTGGGTGGCCTCCGTGTTAATCTCCACCCCGCCCCTTTTCTGGCGTCGGCGACTTGATAATGTTCACGAGTGTGACATCGAGCATGACCAGCTGGGCTACAGCATCTACTCCACTTTCGGAGCCTTCTACATCCCCATGACTCTGATCCTCGTCCTGTATTATCGCATTTACGATGCAGCAAAGTCTCTCTACCAGAAACGCGGTTCCTCACGCCACCTCGGCGACTCGCTGAACCACTTCCGGGTCGACCTGCCAACCTCTGACCCGGGGGTGGAGCTGGAGAATCTAAACAGCCCTGACGAGAGAAACCAGATGTGCAGCTCACGTGAGAGGAAGGCAGCACGGATCCTCGGCCTCATCCTCGGCGCCTTCATCATCTGCTGGCTGCCGTTCTTTATTAAGGAGCTCCTGATGGCGCTGAAGGTCCTGCAGCCTTCTCCACATGTGTCTAATTTCCTCACGTGGCTCGGATACGTGAACTCGCTAATCAACCCGCTGCTCTACACCAGCTTCAACGAGGACTTCAAACAGACGTTTAAGAGGCTGCTGAAGCGCAAGGAGCACACATAGAGCCATGGAGATGTGACCCCTGTGCTCCAGTCCAGCTTCTAAAGCACACTTGGTGACTTCCCCTTGATTAAAGCACGTTGGCCGTTTTAAGAGACATTCCATTGTTTGTGAAGTGAAGTACATTAGATGAGGATTACAGTGGTGCTTGAAAGTTTGTGAACCCTTTAGAATGTTCTATATTTCTGCATAAATATGACCTAAAACATCATCAGATTTTCACACAAGTCCTAAAAGTAGATAAAGAGAACCCAGTTAAACAAACGAGACAAAAATATTATACTTGGTCATTTATTTATTGAGGAAAATGATCCAATATTACATATCTGTGAGTGGCAAAAGTATGTGACCCTTTGCTTTCAGTATCTGGTGTGACCCCCTTGTGCAGCAATAACTGCAACTAAACGTTTGCGGTAACTGTTGATCAGTCCTGCACACCGGCTTGGAGGAATTTTAGCCCGTTCCTCCGTACAGAACAGCTTCAACTCTGGGATGTTGGTGGGTTTCCTCACATGAACTGCTCGCTTCAGGTCCTTCCACAACATTTCCATTGGATTAAGGTCAGGACTTTGACTTGGCCATTCCAAAACATTAACTTTATTCTTCTTTAACCATTCTTTGGTAGAACGACTTGTGTGCTTAGGGTCGTTGTCTTGCTGCATGACCCACCTTCTCTTGAGATTCAGTTCATGGACAGATGTCCTGACATTTTCCTTTAGAATTCGCTGGTATAATTCAGAATTCATTGTTCCATCAATGATGGCAAGCCGTCCTGGCTCAGATGCAGCAAAACAGGCCCAAATCATGATACTACCACCACCATGTTTCACAGATGGGATAAGGTTCTTATGCTGGAATGCAGTGTTTTCCTTTCTCCAAACATAACGCTTCTCATTTAAACCAAAAAGTTCTATTTTGGTCTCATCCGTCCACAAAACATTTTTCCAATAGCCTTCTGGCTTGTCCACATGATCTTTAGCAAACTGCAGATGAGCAGCAATGTTCTTTTTGGAGAGCAGTGGTTTTCTCCTTGCAACCCTGCCATGCACACCATTGTTGTTCAGTGTTCTCCTGATGGTGGACTCATGAACATTAACATTAGCCAATGTGAGAGAGGCCTTCAGTTGCTTAGAAGTTACCCTGGGGTCCTTTGTGACCTCGTCGACTATTACACGCCTTGCTCTTGGAGTGATCTTTGTTGGTTGACCACTCCTGGGGAGGGTAACAATGGTCTTGAATTTCCTCCATTTGTACACAATCTGTCTGACTGTGGATTGGTGGAGTCCAAACTCTTTAGAGATGGTTTTGTAACCTTTTCCAGCCTGATGAGCATCAACAACGCTTTTTCTGAGGTCCTCAGGAATCTCCTTTGTTCGTGCCATGATACACTTCCACAAATGTGTGTTGTGAAGATCAGACTTTGATAGAGCCACGTTCTTTAAATAAAACAGGGTGCCCACTCACACCTGATTGTCATCCCATTGATTGAAAACACCTGACTCTAATTTCACCTTTAAATTAACTGCTAATCCTAGAGGTGCACATACTTTTGCCACTCACAGAGGATCATTTTCCTCAATAAATAAATAAATGACCAAGTATAATAAAGCTGTACAATGGTTCTACAGACATCTTTAATGGAAAAAAACAAGAATTTGGGGAACCAGATTGAATTTATGGTTCCTGACCATCAGAACCAGTTTCCTCTCAGCTGAGAGGGACAGTTTGGATCTTCTTCCAGCAAAGCGGCTTCACCTCCCAGTAACTTGTACTGACTCTACATACAATTGTTTGAACTGATGATGTTGGAATCTGCAGTTGTCCAGAAACGGCTCCAGGAGACATTCCTCAGTGTGTAAATCTACGTATGATCCTCTTTCTCAGATCTGCACCGAGCTCCTTGGACTTTCCCATTTTACTGCATGTTGGTCAATCCAATGACTGTCAAACAAACCCTACTTACGTTGTGCCCAGAGAAGCTTCCAGCTGCAGTCAGTCATCATCACGAACAGGAAGTTAAGAAGCCATTGAGAGTTAAAGACATTTTGGACTTTCAGCTCCACTGAATTAATCATCAAAGTGGGTGTATGTATCATTTTGATGCTGTGTGTATAATTTTGACCCTGTCCTTATTTAAAAAAAACCTCAGACTAATTTAAAACTTGCACCAAATTCTTTTTTCTTTCTATTTAACATTTACGCTGTCATCATTCCACAATCAGTTCAAAGAAATCACTGAAAGCCCAAAATTACCATCACACTCATGTCCCTGTAAGTAAACTTCTGACAGAACTGTGTGTTCACTGACAAATAAATGGCTTTGTGCAGATTTTGATAGCTGGCTGCCTGGATGTGGTTCATACCAAAATAATATTGCTATTGATGGAGCTGTATGGCTGGTAGCTGCTGGGATTAAACTCACCTTCTCCGATTGAAGCTCTCGATGTTTCAGACGTTTTTAATAGAAATATCAGAAACGGTTTGTATTCGTGCATGTGTCCAGAAAAGTTTCAATCAGTAGGTACAGTATAGAACAGACAGGGTGCGATGCAGGTGCTGGAGTTGGTCTCTTCCAGCCAAGGCTGTCAGTCATGTCAGTCCCAGGTGTAGCCACACCTTCTTACGATACAGGAGAATAATGTTTTCATTTCTGGAGGAAAGTAAAAAATGTGCATAGCGAAAACTGTTCAAATTAGAGACTGTGGAGGGAAAAACAGTTTAGATGAGAAAAGTTACATGGAAAAGAGGGCATTGAAACTCACGGGGATGGGCGGAGCTAAAAACTGTACTGCAGCCAGCCAGCAGGGGCGCTAGAGCTGCGGGGCTTCAGTTTTTATCCCCCGCTGGCCGAAAGGCCCGAAGGGGGATTATGTCATGGTGATTTCTGTCCGTCCCGGGAAGGCTGCTCACCTTCTGACATCAACTCCTCTCACAATTTTGGGAGGAATTTCACGAAACTTGGCAAAAGGCATTGGTAGATGTCAGTAGTACGCATATTGTCATTTCGTTAAATTCGGTTGCATTTGACCAGAGTTACAGCCCTTGATTAATAGCCTTATACTTTCACAATTTCATGAAGGTGTGCTCGCCTTCTGAAATCAACTCCTCTCACAATTTTTGGAGGAACTTCTCGAAGCTTGCCAAAAGGCCTTGTTTATATGACGGTAATACGCATATTGCGATTTAATTTCGTTTGTGAAAATTTGACCAGAGTTTTGACCCTTGATTAAATAACTTGTACTTTGACAGTTTCATGAGGGTGTACGTTCTTCTGAAATCAACTCCTCTCACAATTTGTGGAGGAATTTCACCAAACTTGGTAGAAGGCTTTGTTATATGACAGTTATACGCAGATTGCAATTTCGTTCAATTCAGTCGTGTTTTACCAGAGTTATGGCCGAGTTGCCAGCGGGGGGTATTCTGCTCTTGGAGCACTCTTGTTAGTGATGAAGGAAACAGAGAAGCTTCAGCTCGGATTAGTGGACTGTGAAGATAGAGTCGTGTGTGTGTGTTAGAATGATGATCCCTGTGGGCTGGAGGTTCAAACCCACACGCTGATTCAGACTCTGCTAAACTCCGTCTTATTGTCTGATGTGAGAATAGATTCCGGATCGATTCTGTCCTGTGTACGTTACTGTAATATAACCAGAGCGTAGAATCACTACTGACTTCAGAGCCCCACACACACACACTAATGCAAATGTAAATATGGTAAAGAGGAGTGTTTGTATGCAGATAACTCTGTGGTTGGTAGAAGAGAGCAACTGGACTTGCTTGAAAAGTCTTGAAGACGTTTCGCCTCTCGTCCGAAAGGCATCCTCAGTTCTGTCTGTCTCTGTTCAGTGATGGTCGTTCCAGGTTGACAAAAATGAACGATCCTCTCTGGCTAAGATGTCTGCCAGTTTTCTGGAAGTCCTCTCATACTCCCGCACGAGTCGAAGGGAACTCATCCCAAAGTGCGTAGAAACATATCTGTGAAGATACTCAGTCATCCAGGTACATAGATGCCTTTCGGACGAGAGGCGAAACGTCTTCAAGACTTTTCAAGCAAGTCCAGTTGCTCTCTTCTACCAACCACAGATTACCATGTACCTGGATGGCTGAGTATCTTCACAGATATATAACTGAGGGTTAATTACAGATTATTTCTGCTCATTAACACAAATCAACGGTATCCAGACTGCAGTCATTAAACTCTCCTCTTTAATGATGCGTCTCTGACGAGGAGGTGTTTATGGGTTAATTATCGACCGATCAGTGACTGGATGGGCGATTGCCTGATTAATAAAGAATGAAGTGAGTAACTAAGCATATAAATACTGTATTAGGCATGTAAAATAAATAAACAAACACCTCAAAAGTTTGTACACCCTTCCTCACTGATGTTTTTTTTTTTTACTTTCCTTTGTGACTATTTTCAAGTAATAAGGAGGACACTAACGTTATTAATAACACATAACGCATGTGGAATTATGTAGTGTTGAACCCACACTATTTTATATTTTAATGATTTAAACCTGAGGAAGCTTTGCACACTTGGCTTCACAGATAACCCGAGTTCCTTGCTGCTTCTCATCAGTTCAACATGAAAACTTGGAAAACTCTTCAATCTATTTGTTGGAAAACAAGATTTATCCACAGGCATTAAAACTACACATTTAATGTAATGTCTAGGGTCTTATGGTGGCATGATTTGTGATTAGGGGCTTGTATCCCCTGTCTAACACTGTGTTTAGTGCACTCCAATGCAGGACAGAGGGCTCGGGTTCAGGACAGAGTTTGCTTTGGAGATAAGGGATTAATTGGAATCCATGCAGGCAGGTGTGGTACTGCAGCACACACCCCTAACATTCTGTACCCCCTGACTTCCTGTCTCACTCTGATTGGCTGAATCAGAGAAAACACCCTGTCTATCAACAGCTGTAGGCGGAGCCACCAGTGGACATAGGTGGCTACTAATATGCCTAAATCTCAACTTGGATTTTTTTATTTTTTATTGTGAAGTACATAAACTGAATATTGACCTGATTATATAAATGTAAAAGATAAATGTTATATAATTTACCATCAGCATTGATGGTTCACCAAAAATATAGCCCATTCAACATCGCCGAGCCTTTAAAGTGTGAAAATGACTTCACACATAGTTGACTAAAAAACACTACTCTCAGTTTAAATTTATCCATAAAATTTACCATCAAAGTAAACTTCTTTTTGTAGAATTCAACCAGAAATTTAAAGCAGAAAATTGTGTAAAAAAGATCATGGCTAAATTTTTTTTTTTCAAGCTCATGCACAATTATTAGGCAAGTTGTATTCCTGATGATTAATTTTATCGTTGAACAAATACAGTGCTCTCAGTCAATCCAAATTGTTAATAAACCTAAAACCAGAATGATTAACAAAGGAAAGGGGAGTTTAGGCCTTCTCAGGGGAATATACAAGTGTGCAGAATTATTAGGCAACATTTAGTGTGCAGAATTATGATGCAACTAAATGAAAAGCTTAAAGTTTCCCATCTCACTTGTTTATTTTAATTTACAGTGTAACAAATAAACAACTCAGAATTAACAAATAAACACTTCTAGCATTTCAAAAATATTCAGTGACCAATATAGCCACCCTTCTTTTCAATAACTGCCATGAGCCTTCCATCCAGTCTGGCTACGTTTACACTAGACCGTATCTGTCTCGTTTTCTTCGCGGATGCACTGTCCGTTTACATTAACCCCCCTGAAAAAGCGGGGAAACGGGAATCCGCCAGCGTCCACGTATTCAATCTAGATCGTATCAGCTCCGGTGCTGTGTAAACATTGAGAATACGCGAATACGCTGTGCTGAGCTCTAGCTGGCGTCTCATTGGACAACGTCACTGTGACATCCACCTTCCTGATTCGCTGGCGTTGGTCATGTGACGCGACTGCTGAAAAACGGCGCAGACTTCCGCCTTGTATCACCTTTCATTAAAGAGTATAAAAGTATGAAAATACTGCAAATACTGATGCAAATACTGCCCATTGTGTAGTTATGATTGTCTTTAGGCTTGCCATCCTTCCACTTGCAAGTAATAAGTGATCTGCGCTGGGATCTCACACACAGCGGCTCAGTCCCGAATCGTGGCTTGTTCACTTCACTCGCGCGCTCTGTGAGCTGCGCAGGGCCGGAGTGCGCACCCTCCAGAGGGCACTCGCTGTTCAGGGCGGAGTGATTTGGAGCGCAGGATGCCTGCGGAGCCGAGCGTATCCGCGTATTGGTGTTGCTGTGTGCACGGCTAACGGTTTTAGTGTAAACGCGAATCGTTTTAAGAACGTTAATCTGATGATCCGCTGATTTGACGTAATGTAAACGTAGCCTTATTAGTTTTTTGATTTGTTGACGATCAACTTTTTGTGCAGGAGCAACCACGGCCTCCCAAATGCTATTCAGAGTGGTGTATTGTCTTCCCTCGCTGTAAATCTCATGCTTAAGAAGGGGCCACAAGTACTCAATAGGGTTTAAGTCAGGTGAGGAAGGGGGCCATGTCATTACTTTGTCATCTTTAAGGCCTTTGTGGGCTCGCCAAGCAGTGGAGTACTAGGGTGCATGTGATGGTGCATTGTTCTGCATAACAATCATGGCCTTCTTGAATGATGCAGACTTCTTCCCATACCACTGCTTGAAGAATGTATCTTTTAGAAACTGGCAGTAGGTTTGGGAGTTGATGTTAAGTCCATCTTCAACCTGAAATGGTCAAACTAGCTCATCCTTAATAATAGCAGCCCATGCCATTACCCCTCCACCACCTTGCTGGTGTCTGAGTCAAAGTGCCCCGTGTCCATTAGTTATCCAGCTATGGGCCCATCCATCTGGTCTATCCAGAGTCACTCTCATTTCATCCGTCCATAAAACCTTTGGAAAATCTGTCTTCAGATATTTCTTGGCCCAATCTTGACATTTCAACTTGTGAGTCTTGTGGTCGTGTTTCAGCCTTCCTTACCTTGGCCATGTCTCTGAGCACCGAACACCTTGTCCTTCTGGACACTCCAGGTCGGTTGCAGTTCTAGAATATTGTGGCACTGGAGGATAATGGGTTCCTGGTAGCTTCATGTTTAATCCTTCTCAAGTCTTTTGCGGTTAATTTGTGTCTTTTCTTCTCCACACGTTTTTTGCGACCCTGTTGACTATTTGCAACAAAACGTTTGATTGTTCTGTGCTCACATTTCTATAGCTTAGCTATTTCAAGAGTGCTGCATCCCTCTGATAGGCATTTTACAATTTTTGTCTTTTCAGTGTCTGTTAAATCTCTTTTTTGGCCCATTTTGCCTGAGATAAAGAAGCTGCCTAATAATTATGCACACCTTAATATAGGGTATTAATGACTTTAGGTCACACCCTCCCTCATTACACAAATAAATACCACCTGAGAATGCTTAAATCCAATTAGCATTCAAGTGTATCTAGCTTGCGGTTGGAAAACATGCATAGAAATAATGGTAGGGTCAGAGTACTCACTTGCCTAATAATTGTGCACACAGTGTATTAATGTATTTGTAGTCTGCGATATGAACATGTGCTGTTTGGATTCTGACACATTAGCCACATTTCCATGCACACATTTTTTACTTTCGGAATGAATTAGTTCCAGTCTGCGATTCCGAACAGACCGTTTACATGGAAGCGTTCGGATAGGCATAACGTGTTCACAAAGCTGTTTTACTCTGCTCTGTGAAGATGGACGTGGAAAGCCATGTTTCTCCCGTCCATAAAACATCACTGCGTGAAGACGTCCTGAACACGCACAGAAGGTTACAGGTGCAGAAGGCAATCTGCTTGAATGTTTGCACACCTGAGATTTTCCTATCAAACAGATTATCAGGCATCTACAGTACACCAGCTCTTTCAGTATGATTAGATTCTCAATCTGAATGGTATTTCATTCCAGTTGAGCGATTCATGTGAAGGAATTTCATTCTGATCGAGCTTGTGTTAGGTTTTGATCTGTCTGTACCGAAGGAGATTGAATTGACAAAGCGTGATCGAGGGATGTAGCCCTCAGAGATTCTGCCTCACGGACCGATCCGGGAGCAAACAGTCACTGACACAGACACAGCTGCTCAGAGATGTTTCTCAGCTTATTGTAGGACAAACATGAGAATATATTCACATTCAAGAGTGTGTTGTAGCTCTGGGATTGGATGATGATGATGATGATGATTGACAAAGCTGAGTATGATAGAGTAACATAAACGGGTGATGAAGCATTACATCAGCGGTCAGAATAACCTTCATTAATGCAGCAGAGAGCAGAATGTGTGAGCGAAGATAAATCTAAAGGATTTAATTCACCAAAACAAGTCACAATCAGAACAGCCTGTTCCAGTTTCAGGCATGTCAAACACGTCTCTCTATCAGCTGGAATTGATTATTAACAGATTATTAGGGTCCATGTCAATGAAGTGACTGATAATCCAGTTTATTCTATCCACATTCACTGGATATGAGCAACCGCATGCTCTGATTGGCTACTCTACTGCAAGGATATACCATGAGTAGAGGAAAACAAAATGGCGGAGCAAGTCACTGAACCAACCGAGGACGAAATAAAAACTCCACCGAAAAACAAAAACCTGAAAAGAACAAAAAAAAAGTAACAAAATATGGGCTAAAAGTATTTCATGGTAAGAACATATCTTTTTTTATTTTTCAAGAATTATTATTATTATTATTATTATTATAGCATTTTTTTTTTTACAAATTGCTCCTGTCATTTCGCTGGTTTCTTGAACGTGGACAGAATAAAACAGTTATTCCACTCAATCTCATCGTACATGAGCTGATAGCTGACAAGGCGCGTACTGTAGCGCCGAGTTCATGGAATAACTGTTAAATATAAGATGAATATAGAAATTATTTTAGCTAAATCTCATATACAATTGTACATCTGCATGGATTTACGAATGACTTATAAATGAGGTTTTTTTTGTTGTTTCTTTCTTTCACAGATGTTTTATGATGTATATTGATAATTTATTTCGAACATGTAAACAAACAATGAATGAATAAGCAGATAACAATAAAAGCAAAACATTTGCAACAAGAACATGTAAAAAGCCACTAAATTAGAAAATAAACCTTAAATATAGGTAATAATAATATATCAAAATCAAAAGAAAAGAAAACAAGACAAAAATACAAACAAGGACGCACTAAGCAGTTTCGAGTTTACATGTCTGAAAAGGAGTGGGCTGAAGTAAAAACTTATTTAATCCCACCCCTCTACTTTAGTCAATATAAATTGATTATCTAGCTTCCTTATATATATATATAACCCCGATTCCAAAAAAGTTGGGAGAAAGTACAAATTGTAAATAAAAACGGAATGCAATGATGTGGAAGTTTCAAAATTCCATATTTTATTCAGAATAGAACATAGATGACATATCAAATGTTTAAACTGAGAAAATGTATCATTTAAAGAGAAAAATTAGGTGATTTTAAATTTCATGACAACAACACATCTCAAAAAAGTTGGGACAAGGCCATGTTTCCCACTGTGAGACATCCCCTTTTCTCTTTACAACAGTCTGTAAACGTCTGGGGACTGAGGAGACAAGTTGCTCAAGTTTAGGGAGAGGAATGTTAACCCATTCTTGTCTAATGTAGGATTCTAGTTGGTCTTTTTTGTCGTATCTTCTGTTTTATGATGCGCCAAATGTTTTCTATGGGTGAAAGATCTGGACTGCAGGCTGGCCAGTTCAGTACCCGGACCCTTCTTCTACGCAGCCATGATGCTGTAATTGATGCAGTATGTGGTTTGGCATTGTCATGTTGGAAAATGCAAGGTCTTCCCTGAAAGAGACGTCGTCTGGATGGGAGCATATGTTCCTCTAGAACCTGGATATACCTTTCAGCATTGATGGTGCCTTTCCAGATGTGTAAGCTGCCCATGCCACACGCACTAATGCAACCCCATACCATCAGAGATGCAGGCTTCTGAACTGAGCGCTGATAACAACTCGGGTCGTCCTTCTCCTCTTTAGTCCGAATGACACGGCGTCCCTGATTTCCATAAAGAACTTCACATTTTGATTCGTCTGACCACAGAACAGTTTTCCACTTTGCCACAGTCCATTTTAAATGAGCCTTGGCCCAGAGAAGACGTCTGCGCTTCTGGATCGTGTTTAGATACGGCTTCTTCTTTGAACTATAGAGTTTTAGCTGGCAACGGCGGATGGCACGGTGAATTGTGTTCACAGATAATGTTCTCTGGAAATATTCCTGAGCCCATTTTGTGATTTCCAATACAGAAGCATGCCTGTATGTGATGCAGTGCCATCTAAGGGCCCGAAGATCACGGGCACCCGGTATGGTTTTCCGGCCTTGACCCTTACGCACAGAGATTCTTCCAGATTCTCTGAATCTTTTGATGATATTATGCACTGTAGATGATGATATGTTCAAACTCTTTGCAATTTTACACTGTCGAACTCCTTTCTGATATTGCTCCACTATTTGTCAGCACAGAATTAGGGGGATTGGTGATCCTCTTCCCATCTTTACTCCTGAGAGCCGCTGCCACTCCAAGATGCTCTTTTTATACCCAGTCATGTTAATGACCTATTGCCAATTGACCTAATGAGTTGCAGTTTGGTCCTCCAGCAGTTCCTTTTTTGTACCTTTAACTTTTCCAGCCTCTTATTGCCCCTGTCCCAACTTTTTTGGAATCGGGGTTGTATATTACTTAAACTATTCAGATATAAATTCTCTATGACTATATCATATAATTGATTAATTATATATGTATATCCATATGTCTGCACATAAGTTTACAACAAATACCACGCTCACAACGGAGAACAAAATAAAAACAAAACAAATAGACGAAGACTCTGAAAAGAAAAAATACACAGCGAACAGCCAGTTATGATTCATCCGCTTCATCCTTATACCTTGTGAAAATCACATTTTTGTACATCTTTTTAAACCGTTTTACGTCTGGACATCCCTCGAGCTCCTCATTTATTGTATTTATTTATGGCTCGAGTTTAATCCCACGTTTTGAAACAGAATCTTCGATACATTTGTATGTATATCGCGTACAATAAAGGTTTTTTTTTATGTTAAATGCAATCAAAAACCTCCACAAGTGAAAGACAGGTGCTGGTGTTCTCCACGGTATTGTTTATGAACCTGGACATTACACTGCGAAAAATGATTTCTTGTTGAGAGAAAATATCTTTAATATGGGTGAATTTACCTATTATTTCTGATTAGAAGTTTACTAGAACTCAAATGTAAGATTATTTAGCTTACTTTTACTAATTTCAAGCCTTATTTGCCAGTAGAATAAGAAAATTTAAGGCTTGAAATGAGTAAAAGCGTCTCAAATAATCTTACATTTGAGTTCTAGTAAAGTTCTAATCAGAAATAATGGATGAATTCACCCGTATTAAAGATATTTTTTTTTGCAGTAGGGGAATTAAGAGCAGGCGCTCTGCATGGCCCTCTACGGGGGTCCTTTGTGACGGCGCACGCAGCGTGCCAGCCAGAGCGCATGCGCCTCCCCGCCCTGCTGCAATTGATTTTGTGGTCACGTGGTGTTTGTGTGGTGCGTACGCGGCGCAACTGGAAGCGAAGATGGCGGACGACGAGGAGGCCGAGCGGGAGCCCCGCGGCCACAGCGGCAGTCCCTCCGTCCTGAGGGCGCTCTCGGCCCGGCTGGAGGAGTTCTCCGCGGCGCTGAGGGCCAGCACGGAGCCCGCGGAGGAGGCCACTGCGCAGTACTGCCGGGCTTTCTGTCAGGTCTGTCCGCCGCAGCGCTTCCCTCAGAGCCGCACGCTAGCGCATTAGCGCACTGCACTGCACAATAACAGCGGTGGCGTCGATCTGTCAGGGCTGAGGGGGCTGAGATCATATCCCCCCGGGGCTGGTGGCGAGGAGTGTGCGGGAGTGGGCACGGCTTTATGCTCAACAACAACAACAACAACAACACATCGTGCTAATGCTAATGCTGCAACATCAGTCAGAACCGAACCGGAGCAAATTATTAACAGCCAGTTTACCTCAGAGGGCTGAGTTCACAGGGGCGGGGGGACTCGACCCCAGCACGCCCATAATGATAATCTCTCTAACTCTCTCTGTGTGTGTGTGTGTGTGTTGGGGTTTAGTATTATTCCTGATTAATCAGGTGTTGCACCCTATCTAGTGCACCTGTGTAGGGAGCACCGAGTGACTTGGGAGTGTTTGAATAGACAGTGAATAGTGGGCCAGAGTTCAGCTGAGCTCTCACACACACACACACACACGAGTTCTCCTACCTGTCACAGGTGTGTTAACGAACACCTACTACAGGTAGGCAACTAATCAACACCTGACCTTCACAGTCCAGTTACTCCAACTGCAGTGGGGGGTGAATACTTTAGTTCCAGGGTGCGATTTGTCAAAAAACCAGAAGGGGGGATGTTTTTTTTTTTTTTAAATCATGAAACGTCACAAAATTAAAGTAACAATAGGCTAACAGCTCAATAACATCCGATGATATCAAATGAATAACACTAAATGGTAGGGCTGTAACGATATGCGTATCGAAATCACGATACGCAGAGCCACGATCCGTATCGCGATACAAGAAGGCAGGATCGCGGTACACCCTTTCAAACAACTTCTCAGCCCAAAAACAGAGGCGCTTCCAAACTTCAATTTATGAATACTTTACTTTTTATTTAAATTAGATTTTAAACTTTTTTATATCTATTAGTAAGTCGTTTTTTCGCCGACCTGCGACAATCTTCTGCGAGTCACGCAACGTCCACACTCGCCACTGGCAGAGCATTCGTTTCTTTTAAGCGGTCGCCATTCTGGTTGCGACGCGGGGAGCGAATCTGTAAACAAGCAGCTCATTGGCTGGCTAGGTGTGCCACAAGCCAATCACAATCACTTGACCGGAAAGGCATGCAGTGTTGCCAGATTGGGCAGGTTTAGGTGCTTTTTGGCTGGTTTTGAACATATTTTGGGGTAGAAGCAATATCTGGCAACACTGAAGGCATGTCTGCTTGGGCGTTAGCGGCAGTTACATTTTGACACGCGAGCAACGTTTCACCATAAAAATTCCGTAATTTCCATCTGTTTTCCGCGATCACAGAAAATCATTGGCCCTATGAGAGTGAGACAGTGAGAGAGCCACCCCCCCAAAAAAAATCTTAACGGATTTACACGATTTGGAAAAATGACTTTTTCAGAACCGAAAAAAGCAGAGCTTCCGGCTCAACAGTATTATTTTGAGAAATAAAACAATCTTTGGATATACATTTGTTCATTTTTGCATACATATTACTCATTCTCTGCAGTGGTCTGAATTATTTGTTATTAAATAGTTAATGTAAGTAAGTAAATGTTAAGTCAAATTTACTACTTTAAAAATACATTTAAAAAAAATCTTGGGTGTATCGAATCGTGGGTCAAAAATCGCGAATCGAATCGTGAGTTGGGTGTATCGTTACAGCCCTACTAAATGAAAACGAACAATAAACCAGAGATAGTACAGTAAATTAATCTTCCTATCTCTCTGACTAAATACACGAACACTAACACACAACAAAGTTCGCATTGCTTGTCGCGTTGCTGTGATGTTTCTCTCCCTCCGGATTAAATGGACAGTGACTCGAAAATCACTAAAATACATGAATACTAAATGAACAGTTTGCTCTGATGTTCACGTTGTGCGCAGCTTTCCGATTTACACTGTTTTTTTTTCTCATCCTTATACTTCCTGTTTCATGGACTGTAACGGATTTGCTTATTTAGTAATTTTAATACAGAATTTACTTTGAAATTATAATCAGACACTGCATCCCTGCATAGATCGCAAAGATTTTGTTGTTATCTACAATGGATCTATTTGCTGGGGACATTCGTGAACATCAAAGCTGCCACTTCGGGTCATTTTGAACGTGAGTGCAATGTAGACCATAGAAAACTGTGTCACAACATGCCGGTCATGTCAACTTTTTTTTTTTTTTGGTTTGTTTGTTTTATTGACGGGGTTGTCCACGAGGATTTTTTTTCAGCAGAGATAAAAACCAGAAGGGGGGGATGATCCCTCCCAGCAAATCGCACCCGGAATGCTTCTGTAGTGACGGCTTGTTCACAGGGGCGTGTACAGCGCACGGAAAACTTTTAGAATCTGTTTTGTCAGGAGTCGTTCAGTGCTTCAGTTTTCCAGATGCACCCGGATTAACGCACATCACTAATCACAGGCAGGACGGCGAGATCTGGGCAGGCCACGCCTACAAGTGGCACAAATGTAGAGTTATACACGATAATCGTGTGTGTGTGTGAGAGAGAGAGAGAGAGATCAGACTCCACTGATCCACACAGCTCTGATATCAGTGTGTTATTAAAAATAGAAACATGGCATTGGTGCATATTTACTGCTCACACACACACACACACACACACACGGTGCACTCGGATCAGAGCACAATTTGTTTGAGGTGCTCTTGAGTATGATAAATATGAATTTAAATATACAACTTTTTTTTTTTTGCACTAAATAAAAATAAAATGGATGTTGTGGTGGTGTCAGTATGGCTTTCAGTAAAGTGTGTGTGTGTGTGTAGACCCTGGTGGAGTGTGTGAGCGTGTGCAGGTCAGATGAGGACCCTTGGCCTGTGTTGGAGTGTTACCGTGTGGCATTGCTGAGTTTTGCACAAGTGACGGTGCACCTCTCAGTCCAGAGCGAGAACGTCAGTATGGTCCTCCAGAGACTCTCGCTGTGAGTAACACACACACACACACCTGTTCTGTAGGTGTTATTTACGTAGTTTAATTTTTATTGAATGTCTTTAATCACTCATGCTTTGCATATAAACTGACTCTTTTTCTTCACTCACTCACTCACTCACTCCCTCCTTCTCAGTTCTTCCCTCGCTCTCTCACTGTGTGTGTGTGTGTGTGTGAGGTGTTTAATGTTCTGTGTTCTGCAGGAGCTGTGTGGAGCTGCTGCTCTCCATAACCAAGGTTTTTCCAGATGCACTGTGGGAACAGTTTCAGTCCTCCGTACAGGTACCACACACCTGATGTGTTCCAATACACTTTAAACTCCTCCTCTTTTTGAACACATGTCTGTAGCATGTTGTCACGGAGACACATTAGCCACTTCCTGTCTGTGGTGGACACTAAGACACACGGCTCTGAATTGGGTTTTAACCGCGGTGTGTTCCTGTGTGTGCGCAGACGGCTCATGCGCTGCTGCAGGACGCGGGCGTCACTCAGCTGCGTCTCCTCTGCGCAGCCACTCGGGAGCGAGGGATGTGGAGCAACAGCACACTACAGAGCCTTCTGGGAAACGAGACGCCTCCGGAAGCTGAAGGTGAGGTGTCCTCGGGTTCACTGCCCACACCCGAGGTCCTCTGGGGGTCAGGATTTAGCCCTAAAGTGTACACACACACACTCCCAAACCATGTGTGCGTTTATGATTCCTCAGCAATGACTAAGATCGTTCATGTTTGTGCTGTAGTGCGAGCGTTCCTGATGCGTGAAGGTCTGGACCTGCTGCAGCTCAGGGTGAAGTACCTGATGAAGGAGAGCTCCATGGAGAAGGCGGCGCTGCTGGCTAAAGCCTGTGCTGATTTCCAGGAGTTTGCTGCGAGCAGAGGACCCTTTAAACAGAGCTACCTCGTGTGCGTGTGCGCTTTTGCGCCACAGGAGATGCTCATGGAGGAGGTGGGTGGGACTGCAGAACCTTTAAGCACGGGATAGAGCTGATAATCGCTTCAACTTCATCTCACACACACACACACACACTTTCCACTAAAAAGCCTGACTGGGTCTTACCTCCTGTGATCTACTGCGCTCTAATAGGTTCCAGAAAACTGAAGGCAGGGAGCACGTGCTGAGAGGTTGGAGAGTTGCTGGTGTCAGGAACTGTGCTCTGATTGGTTACAGGGCACTAGGGGTGAGAACTGCATTCTGGTTGGTTACAGCAGAGCTGGAGGTGGAACCGAGGGTGTGGAATACGCTCTGATTGGTTACAGAGATACCGGGGAAGGTTATGGGGTAAGCGTGTCCGTTTGGTACAGGGGCACGGGCTGCGCTCTGATTTGGATTGGAGGGGCACCAGGGGTGGGAACTGTTCCACAATCCCAGTACAAAGGTTCTGGAATTGTGAGCTACATTTTGCCTGGTCGCAGGAAGAACTGGGGTACTGGGGGTGGAGTACGTGCTCCGACTGTTTTGTCGAGACACAGGGACACCTACGCCACAGTGTACGTTATGACGCAGTACACCAGCGTAAGACGAGGACAGTGTCGCACTGCTATACTATATTTTTGTATATATATGTGTAATATAATTATAATATGACACTGTTGATGTTTTTAGTTGTGTGTGTCCTGCAGCTCTCCCAGGTGGACTGTCGTGACGCTCTGGAGATGATCTGTAACCTGGAGGCAGAAGAAGACGAGAGAGCAGCGTTTACTCTGTGTTCAGGCTTCCTGACCCGCCAGCTCCTGCAGGAGGACTCGTACTGCGCCTGGTCAGTTCCTAAACACCCGTTTGGTTTGGTTTGGTTTTTAAAGATTCAGAGATCTTGAGTTCCATTAATAAGTTCAGTATTGATCAAGCTCCTCTGGTTAAAGTCCTCAAGTTTGAATGTGGGCGCAGGGTCAGATCGTGGTTCAGTTTGTTGTTTATGGCCATAGGAGCAGCGTGAGGTGGTAATGTGGTGGTTAATCTCTCCCCCAGGGAACTGACCCTTTTCTGGAGTAAACTCCTGAAGCGATTGGAACCTTCAGAGCAGAGCTTCCTGGAAAAGTGCCAGAAGATGTCTCTCCTCGCCAAAACAGTGTTCCACCTGCTATTCTTTATTAAAGTGATCCAGTCTGAGGTGAGTTCTTTGTTCAGTCGTCCTGGCCTCTTCTGGCTGCAGGCTAATGCACAAACTCATGATGGCGCTGTTCTAGCGCTTGGTTTACCGCGGTGAAATGTGACCAAAACTTAGCGCTGGTTTTGTTTTCTAATCTGCAGTTGGACAAGATTGGCTTGCCAGCCTGCATTGAGATGTGTATCCGTGCCCTGCGCATGGAGTCCTGCGAGGGAGCCAACAAGGCCACCATCTGCAAAACCATCTCATGCCTCCTGCCGTCTGACCTGGAAGTGAAGCGGGCCTGCCAGTTAACGGAGTTCCTCCTGGAGCCGACGGTTGACTCTTATTACGCCGTGGAGACGCTGTACAACGAGCCGGACCAGAAGCTGGAGGAGGAAAACCTTCCGATACCCAACTCTCTACGCTGCGACCTTTTCCTAGTCTTCAAAACTCAGTGGCCTTTTGATCCAGAGTTCTGGGATTGGAAAACGCTCAAGCGTCATTGTTTAGGTCTTATGGGCGAGGAGGCGTCTATCGTGTCCTCCATCGACGAGCTTAACGATGATCGCTTTGTCGAAGCGGAGCGAGAGGACTTGGAGTTGGCATCGGAGGAGTACAAGGACGTTTTCGAATGCTTTTTGGACACGACAAACGAACTGAAGGAGATCGCAGACCAGCGACAAAAAAACAGAGAAGTCAAAAAGTTGAGGGAGAAAGGATTCGTGTCGGCGAGGTTCAGAAACTGGCAAGCGTACATGCAGTACTGCGTGTTGTGCGATAAAGAGTTTCTTGGTCATAGAATAGTCCGACACGCACAGACGCACTTCAGAGATGGGCATTATAGCTGTCCGATTTGCACAGAGACTTTTGAAACGAGAGAAATTCTAGACCCGCATGTCGGGTCACACGTCAAACTGTCTTGCAAAGAGCGCTTAGCTGCGATGAAAACCACTAAGAAACTGACTGATGCAAAAATCCCTGTTCCTGATATTGCAGCTCTGAAAAACAAGGGTGGAGAAAATCAGGCCCGAAAAGCAAAGGCTAAAACCTGCAATGGAGATTCTGGCCAGCTGTACAACGGCGACGCGGTGGGCTCTCAGAGCGAGGGTCCCGGAGTCAGGGTCAACGGGAGAGAGCGAAATGTTTGTCCTGTCGTCAACTGCAGAAAAGGGTTCAAGTTCTTTCGCAATCTCCTCACCCATGTGAAAGATCACGGGGAGGTTGAGGAGGCAAAGCGCTTCCTTGAATTGCATACCACGAAGATAGTTTGTCAGTATTGTCGCCGTCACTTTGTCAGTGTCAATCACCTGAACGACCATCTTCAGGTTCATTGTGGTGCTAAGCCTTATACTTGTATTCAGCTGAACTGCAAAGCTAGCTTCGACACCAACGCCGAGCTCCTTGTGCACAGCAAAGGACATCCAGTCTTCAAGGCCAAGTGCATGTTTCCTGGCTGCGGGAAGATTTTCAGTGAAGCTTATAAACTCTACGACCACGAGGCGCAGCACTACAAAACCTTTACCTGCAAAGTGCCTGGCTGTGGTAAAGTGTTTCACACTCAGTCCCAGTTGGAGTTGCACGAGGAGAACCATAATGCGAAGAAAGAGGAGACGCAGACTGCTGAGATCGACGGCGCTTGTCCTGCAGAGCCTCCTCAGCCACACCTTTCCGGTGAACCAGCCCAGCAGGATCCCCTTCCAGGACCGCCAGTGAGCTCCAGCTGCATGATGAGCCCTGCAGATCACCCAGCAAGTCTGGTGAAAGTGAAGCACTCCATTGAGAACATGCTCAATCCTGCTGCTCAAGATCCCACGCAGGCGTTCGGCCTTGTAATGTGCAAAACCGAGCCAGCTGATCCAAACCTTCTGCAGCAGACACAGATCCCACACATGGAGGCCCAGCAGACCCAACTTCCAGTCACCCCTCCCATGCCTCACTTGAATGAATCCAGGTCTGAAGAGTCCTTGTTAGATGTGCTAATGAATGATCCATCGTGCCCACTTCCACCAGCATCTTCATATCAGAGCCTCCTCGAGGACTTCCAGCAAGCTCCGTCAGGAGACGTTTTGCAAGCTCAAATGGAGTCTGCTGTTTCACAGAGTCACACCCAGCCCCTGTACAGTAACGAAAGCACTGAATATGGGCCGTATGATCCCAGTTCTGTCGCCCCGATCCACACACCGTACCCAGTTCAGTATGGGAACAGCATGGTACCCTTACAGCAGACTGCTCACAACGGTCCACCAGCAATGCCTGTGTCTCAGAGGCTTCCTCCACAAGTCACCCCTTTTCCCACCAACAGACCGGTACAGCCACTGCAGGCCAACACGCACTGTTCTGCAGCTGAGGAAAAGGACCGGTACAAATGTGCGTACGAGACGTGTTCTCGAGACTATAGCTCTTACAGAAGTCTGACCAAGCACATGAAAGCGGCTCACTGTGAGTTTTATGCACAATGGAAACTGGCAAGGAGGAACAAAGTAGCACCGATCACAAACAGAGCTGCGTCCATGAACGGGAAACGTGTTTCTTCAGAACCCTTACAGAACCAGCTGGGTCAGAGGACTCCTGCTCCTCTGACACCGATGCAGAAACTGCCTGCCCAGCAGCACTACCCAGCAAGCTGTCTAAACTCCACTTACCCCTCGGGTTCTTCCCATTTAACCGGTCCAACTGGCCAGACTTTCCCAAACCAAATGGACAGCATATTGGATCCCATTGTGCTCTCTCAGTTAGGAAATGCTGCAAATCTGCCTCCTGTAGCTCCTCATGCTTCCTGTTATTCCGTCCCGATGAACAGTTCGCTTCAGCAGCAGAATTACCATTCGCAAGCAATGGCCTCTTCAAGTGGTCACTTCTCCTCACAGATGGACACTGCGTCTCAAACCCAAGTGCCAAATGCCTATAACGGAGACATGACCTATCCTCCTTTGCAGCATCAAAACAGTCCCTCGTGTCGCTTCATACAGACCCACCCGGACGTTACCCAGACGATGAACAATCCAGCCAAAATGGGCCATCCCAGTAACTCTTCCCCACCTTCCTACGTTCAGCAACCAAAGACCAACTCCAAACCTGCAGTCAAACGTACGGAGTGCGTCGTCAAACTGGAGAGAAACCTCGATTTGGTTCCATCTCCTCCAAACACGTCACAGCAAAGCAACCCTCCTGCAGCCATGAACTCTCAAACTTCTCAAGATGACACCAGCAATTCTGCACATGATGGCGACATCAAAAAGAGAAAGCGAAGCAGCAGAACAAAGTGGCCTGCTATCATCAAAGATGGCAAGTTCATTTGCTGTAGGTGCTTTAGAGGGTTTCACAGTCCTAAATCTCTTGGAGGACATTTATCTAAACGTGCTGTCTGCAAACCCTACGATGAAGCAGTTCTGTCTGCAGATCTTCCAAGTTCATTTCTTGAACTTCTGAACTCCCCTCACCCATCAGACACTCCGCAGTCCTCACCTTCTGCACAGGTCGGTTCCACTCAGGCTTGGCAGTCTCTCACTAAAGGGCCCCTCGACCCAAAATTGTTTCCCAATGTCACTTTTCTGAACACTAAAGGTTCTGTGTACAACAGTGACGGTAACCCAAGCAGTGAAACCACACAACAGGATTCACCGAGTCTGGGCGAGTCAGTCGGTGCACGTCAACAGGCTTTTGCCGAATCCTCTGTCTCCTACCCTCAAGACAACCAAAACAGTGTGATTCAGCATACTGGAAATATCAAAGACAAGCGCAGCCAGCATCAAACGAGTTATCCCCAGTCTTGTAACTCCTTACCAAGTGAAACTGGTTCCTCAGATCAACTTTTGTCTCGCCTGTTAAGTGAAAGCCAAACTTCTGACTCCAGCTTCAGCAGTCCCACTAATCGCATTGACAGAATCCTTCAAGCCGAAACACTAAACAAGATTAAGGAGATTAAAGAAAAGTCTACCATAACAAATGCGAGTGAATTATCCAATGACGGGCTTCTCGCTGCCATGGCTAGTCTTGCTCAAAACCTGGTGTCGGAAAAGAGCGTCAAGGAAAGGCTTCGTGAACAGATATTGGCTGGAGACTTCCAGAAAAGGACTAGTTCATGCCAAGGTCAAGGTGTTGACAACTCGAATTTACAAAGTCCGATGATTGACGTTCCTCACCACACGACGCATGTAATTCAAAAGGCTCTTCAAGGTAACGAGCATGTCGCTGGAGGTGGTACTGAACTTGAACGTTTCGCCCTGGGTGGAAGTGTTGCACCTGACGAGACCTCGACGCGGAGTCCCAGTGGAACAAATGGTGCATTTAATAAACCACCAGTACAAGACGACGATGAAATCATGGAAATACTAAAAGCTCTGGAAAGATTGGATCTGGATAGGGAAGTAAGAAACCATGACCAGACACCGACTCTGCCTCAGGAGACAGGAGGAGTAACGAAGGCCACAGAAGCTACATGCACTACTTCTTCTTCTTCTGTGGTCCGAGGCTATTCCTGCGACAGTGACGGTTGTGGTTACAGAGCCATGACGAAAGATGCCCTCTTCAAACATCTCATGAAACAGCACAACTACACCGAGGACATGCTCAATCAGTGTCGCAAGGAACAGTTCAACTTTGCGCCATTTAATTGTCAGCTCTGTCCCAAGACCTTCACACGAAACTCCAACCTCAGAACACATTATCAGTCCGTGCACAATTATTCACACGAGCAGGTGGTCAAGATGGGGATTACGCGGCAGTACAGTCGAAAATCCTTGGAGCCTGATCAGAGTCTTGGTACCACTTCGAGCAGCTCAGATTTGCTCGGTCTACCGGCACCGAAGGCGCCCTTTCCTGGACAGCAGCAGCGTGCTGAGACTGGTACCGGTGTCCCAGCTCTGAGACCTGGTGTTGCTAGCATTAAACCAGAATTCAGCGGTCAACCTTTTAAACCGCAGCTTCCTGTTGACTCTGGTATCCCTGCGAGTGTACAGAGAGCAGACGCAACTCCGCGTCAGCTCCAGTGTCGGGCGACTACTCATCCATCGGTGATCAAAGCTGTTCCTTCCTTGCTAACCTCCTCCGGTGTGGCACAGCAGTTAAATCGACCAAATGGGTTCATGCAGGGTTCGCTTGCACCTTCTCAGCCTACCCACAGAATGCCCCCTGGGGCTCTGTTGCCTTCGAGTGTGCACTCCGTGGCCCAGACCCCTTCAGTCCCAGCACAGGTTGGTTGCCTGTCCCCGGATAAGAAGCCCAAACTGGGAAGACCCAAAATGCAAAAACAAAAGGAAGTGACAAAGAAGACTAAGGAGAAAAAGACGGACATGGACGATGTTTTTAGCCCCTATCGGCCCTACCGCTGCGTCCATCAGGGCTGTGTGGCTGCCTTTACGATTCAGCACAATTTGATTCTTCACTACAAAGCTGTACATCAGTCTGAACTCCCCACGTTTGCAGTTAACGAAGAGGAGGAACAAATGGAGGAGGAGGAGAAGAATAATGAAAACGAGGAGGAGAATGACACGCCCGATGGCGAGGCCAGCGAGGTAACGGAGTTTCGTTGTCAGGTCAAAGACTGCTCTCGAATATTCCAGGCTGTGACAGACCTGCTGCAGCACTACCTTCAGCTCCACAAACTGAGCCTCGACAAAGCAGGCGTGATGATGTCTAGCATGAACCTGGGCAGGTTTCAGTGTGACCAGCCAGATTGTGTGGTTACCTTCACTGGGTTCTGGAAGTACGTTAACCACATCGACACGGAACACAAGAAGGTCAAACTCTCTAGAACTGAGCCTGTTGACGGAATGTTCCAGTGTGAGGTCGAGGGTTGTAGCTGTGTTTATACCACAAGGTCAAACTTGTTGCGGCACATCATGAAAAAACACCACGACCTTTACAAACTCCGCCTGCTGAACTCGAGAGGCGTCCGACTTGGCCGTCCTCCAAAGAACAGTTTAGTCTCCGTCGAGAAGGAGAATAGAGAAATTAATAAAAAGCCTGTTCAGAAGGGGGGTGAGAAAAAGAGAAGGAAGCAAAAGAACCTCTGGACAAAATACGGGAACCCCATTTTGAAAACGAAGGAGGAGGCCTCTGCCATGTGCACCAAGAGGACTCAGTTCCAGTACCCTTGCATGATTAAAGGCTGTGAGACGGTCAATGACTCTGAGCGAAATCTCATGAAGCATTATGCCCAGCATGGTCTGCCTAAACAATACCTGGAGGAGCAGAGGAGCAACTACATCTTCTGCAAGAAAATGTCTCGCTCCAAGTACAAACGAATCACGTCGAGGAGTGATGATACGGACAAGTCCGATGAAAGCTCCATCGAGGCATCCGAGATCGAGGAGGCTGTGGACACCGGGCCCAGCGAATCGGAGTTCTCAAAGCTGACGTCTGAGAAGGAGAGCACTGAGGACACTGAAGTTTCAGACACTAAATTGTCCAGTGACCTGAGCTCAGATATCTCTGTGGTGGTGAAGCGAAAGAGAGGTCGTCCACGTAAGGGAGAACGTGTCAAACACTTGCAGTTGGCACGCAAGAGAATGACGAGGTTAAGAGCGGCGCAGACTCCCTCGGCGGTCACCTGTGCAGCCGTCAATTCCGACTCCGCTTCGTCCGGCGCCACGCTGCCACAGGAGCAAAACGCGAACCTGAGCTCTTTCAAGCCGTTGGGCTTCGAGGTTTCCTTCCTCAAGTTCCTGGAGGAATCGAGGCAGTCCACGGGAAAGACGACGACGACGACTTTACCGGATGTACACCCACACAAGAAATACCCCACCGTGCACCTGAAGACCGCCTCAGTTGTGTGCAGCAGGATCAATCCTGAACATCACTGCCGAGATGTACTGAAACTGGTGGAGTTTAAGAACCCGCAAAAGCTAACTTCCCTTAGCAAGGTGACGTTCGAGGTGCACAGAGGGTTCTCGAATGTTTTTGACCTCTTGCTCAAGCAGCTGCATGATATGCGACCTGCGGTGGTCATTCAAAAAGAGGGCGTGTCCAGTGTTACAGGGTAGTTCTCAGGATGGAGAGATGGATCAATAGCTGCAGTGTTGCTGTTTTTGGGATGTTAAATGATTTCAGTGGGTTATTGACTGATGTTTTCGAAGCCCTCGACACTGAACGCTCCTGTTAACATCTGCTAATTCCTCGACAGGACTGTGTATTAAACCTCTTCTTTAAGTTGTTAATTAAACAGTTAATGATGATGATGATATACCTCTTACGCATGCCCTTAAAGTTATCCGGCACATGTGGTCGATGTTGGAAACGAACCCTTAGAGGAAGATTTTAATTGTTGCGGCTCCCTGTAGGAATTTTAAAATGACCTAGCTTCTGTTGCGGTTGGACTGATGATCCTGTAGTGCGGTGGTGAACTGTAGATGGTAACCATTTTAGTCTTGTTCAATATTGCATTGTAAATTTTGAACGTCTATAGCGTTGTGTCTGTGTGTGCACATACTGACTCTCCGGATAATTTACTGCCACCAGCAGTCTGTACCTTCAACAACAGAGACCAATTTATTACAGCTTGCATTTTCTACCTCTGTGTGCTTGTGTGTGGTTTTTTTTTCCCCCCCTCTCGGACGAGTCAAGGTTTCTCTTACGGCTTGACGCAAAAATCACCAAGCATTTAGTCTTTATTTTTATAGAAGAGTATTTCATACAGAGTGATTAGAAGACTTTTGTTCAGGGTTTTGGTTTATTGCCGTATTACAGGAGCATTTCACTGGTGCACAGTGATGCATAGACTTTTGTGTTTATTATAAAATCATACAAAAAATAAAATGGTACCATTTCTTGAGAATTAATTGGACCCTTGCATACATGTCAACCTATACGGAATGTCCGTATTTTATACGGATTTGATTCAATAAACGTAGTATACGGGCATATAAATAAAGTTATACGGATTCTTTAAAAAAAAACTTCAATATTTATTTAGCGCTATAATCAATTCCCACGATGATAAACGTACTGTACAGCACAGACAGCCAGTAAAGAGTCTTATGAAATCGCACGTTATCTTGTGGTAGCGAGACTTCGTTCCACTTTTGATCATGCGCACACCGCATTGCGAGAATCCCGCCAACCGTGAAGTCATAGACATATAAACATAGACGCCGCCTTCTGCGTAGAATCGTACGTCATCCTCGCCGCCATATTGGATGTGGCAAAGTGGAGATTCTTCAGCCGTCTCTGGTATAGCGTCTAGACGGTAGCCGAGAATAAAGATGCCTCATTCATGTGCTGCGTTTAACTGTACCAACAGGTTTACCGTCCAAACGAGATCACATGGGATTACTTTTCACAGGTGAGACTGGAAAAATACTTTTTGGTCATTATAACGTAATTTTACGAACAGGTTTTCCTGACTTTGTGGCTAATATGAAGTCTCGCGCATAATAGCCGCTCGGTGAAACCTGTCTCCAAACAACGAAGTATTTCCTTCATTCTGAAGGTTTATTGTTATTAATATTGAATAAAAAGTAACTGGGATGTATCATTGTTAATTATCATTCAAATTTTAGGTAAATTATTTTAATTTGCATCTTATACGGATTTTGGAGGTTGGTTATACAGGTTTGATTGACCAAAGGTTGACATGTATGACAGTAGCAGGCAAAGGTTTGGATGGAAGGAATGTGGTTTGGAAAAAACTCCTGACTGAGCGTGATCAGAGATCACTGAAATGCTTAATGAAGTCAAATTGTTAAATAAATAAAAATGAACTCTTGGCTATGTTTAATAGTGAAGTTAAGATCACTTCCAGTCACAGTGGGATGAGAACTCATAGGATTGGGACTAGGCCAGGCAAGGCAAATTTATTTATATAGCACATTTCATACACAATGGCAGTTCAATGTGCTTTACAGACGTAAAAAAAACAGTATACAATGGAGAAATAAAATTACATAATTTTATTTTTATTCTAAAAGAATTAAAAGAAAATAAGAATTAAACAATAGTAGAAATAAAATAAAGTAGAAATAGGAGGAGGAGGGGGAAAAAGGAAACCAGCAGAATAGAATAAAGAATAAAATAGAGTTAAAATTAAAGTAAATTTAAAACATGCAGAGAAAATAAAAATTATTTTTCAAAAAAGGACAATATTAATTATTTAACAGAAAGCATCTGAAAACAGCTTGGTCTTTGACCTAGATTTGAAGCTGCCAACAGCAGGAGCATTTTTAATGTCCTCTGGCAGTTGGTTCCATAGCTGCACTGCATAGTAGCTAAAAGCTGCTTCACCACACTTTGTTTTAACAACTGGCTTTAATAGTAAATTTTTCTGTTGCGATCTGGTAGATCTGATTGGGTTAGGCCGCTGCAACATATCAGAGAGGTAATTGGGCCCTGTACCATTTAGAGATTTGTACACCAGCAGCAATACTTTAAAGTCAATTCTGTAGCTTACTGGAAGCCAGTGAAGGGACCTTAGAATTGGAGTAATGTGCTCTGTTTTTTGTTCGTGTGAGAACCCTCGCCGCTGCATTTTGAACCAGCTGAAGTCGTTTGATGGTCTTTTTTGGCAGGCCTGTGAAAAGGCCATTGCAGTAATCAACCCTACTAGAGATGAAGGCATGTATAAGTTTTTCCAAATCATTTTTTGACACAAGTCCTCTTAGTTTGGAAATGTTTTTTAGGTGATAAAATGCCGTTTTAGTGATTGCTTTCATGTGACTGTCAAAATTTAGCTCGCTGTCAATGAAAACACCAAGATTTTTAACCATTTCTTTAGTTTTAATCCCTTTTGTGTCAAGAATAGTGGTAATCCTGAGTCTTTCATCTTTTTTCCCAAATAGAATTACTTCTGTTTTATCTGTGTTCAGCTGGAGAAAATTTTGTGACATCCAGCTATTGATTTGATCGATGCACTGGTAGAGACATTCAAGGGGGGCATAATCATTAGGTGATGGAGCGAAATAAATTTGGGTGTCATCTGCATAGCAGTGATACAAAATTGAATTTTTATTGATAATTTGCCCAAGTGGGAGCATATAAAGGTTGAAAAGTAATGGTCCAAGAATCGACCCCTGGGGGACACCACAGGTCAAGGGCATTGACGTTGAGGAACAATTTCCCAGGGTAACAGAGAAGCTTCTATCTTTTAAGTATGAATTTAACCAATTGATAACTTTACCAGTCAATCCAACCCAGTGTTCAAGTCGATATAGCAGTATGTTGTGATCAACAGTATCAAAAGCTGCACTGAGGTCCAGTAATACCAGGACCGATGTTCTGCCTGCATCAGTATTAAGACGTATGTCATTTATAACTTTAATCAGCGCTGTTTCAGTGCTATGATTGGCACGAAATCCTGACTGAAAATTATCAAAACGGCTGTTTGCTATCAAGAAGGCAGTTAATTGATTGAAGACAATTTTTTCAAGGATTTTCCCAATGAATGGTAATGACTAAATGGTTTTCCCAATGACTAAACCACTGTGTCTGTAAGAAACCCACTCGTTATAGGGAGAAAAGGTTTCAGTTTGCTCAGGAGCATAAAGATTGGACTCTGGAGCGATGGAGAAAGGTCATGTGGTCTGGCGAGTCCAGACTGACCCTGTTCCTGAGTGATGGGCGTGTCAGGGTAAGAAGAGAAGTTCAAGAAGCTCCGCCCCGTCATGCATAGTGGCCGCTGTCCAAGCCTCTGGAGGCAGTGTGATGATCCGGGGTTGGTTCAGTTGGTCAGGTCGAGACCCAGCAACATTACGGGGCAATAAAATGAAGTCAGCTGATGACCTGAATAAGCAGGTTCACATCAGTGGGGTTTAATTCCCTGATGGAATAAAATTAGGGCTCTGAGAGTGGTGCTGGAGAAGACTTTAGAGGTTCCACTCTCCTGGAGTCGAGAAGAAATAATGCAGCTCTGGATAGAAATGAAAGCTGTGACGGTGTAGAAGGGTGTTGAACCAATATCATGCTGTAAACAAAGCTGAAGGCGGAGCAACAAAGTATTAGTTGGCAAAACTTTTTTTTTTTTTTTGGACTGGCCAGTGTGTCTGTGTGAAACATACAGGTGTATTTATTAATTTAAAAAAAAAGTGTAAATTTATTATAAGAAAAATATAAAACTGACTGATCCTTGAGACTTGTGGAAAGTTTTAGATCTTTTTCCACCAACAACTTCTTTTAAAAAAAAATTGAACAGGAAACTTCCTTACTGAGAAGAGAAGCTGAAAGACATCACACTCGTTATCAGTGTAAATAAATTACTGTATAAACAAATCCAAATATCAGTGTCACCAAGAGGAAAACTACAAACAACAACTCCAGGTCCTCCGTAATGAGAGTCCAGGAGCTTCTGTCAAAGATCTTAGAATCATTGTGTAGAGTATAATTATATTTAATATTTAATTATTCATCAATTTAAGTGCTTCAGTCGTAGCTCAGGATATCTTTTAACCTAAACTCTGCATCTCCATTAAAATAAAGGACTATAAGATTTACAGTCAAACGAAGGGTGAAGAAACGTTTTCTCAGCTTGGTGGAAAAGAAAATCCAAAATATCTCAAAGTTAATACACGTCTATCATCTGTGGTCTTTAAAAACGTCTGTACAATTGTTGCGGTTTTCAAAAACAGTTCTGTTTCTCAGACCAACAGTGACAGAAGAGAACAGGAAGTCCACGTGGCGCGTGTTAATCATGTGGGAGTTTCCTTCATAGCCTGTGACGCCTGAACCTGAACCCCGTCCTCTCTGCCGGTGGACGTTGCAGCATTCGGTGCGGCCGAGCCGAGAGCGAGTGCAGACGTGGAGCAGACTTGACATCTACACGTCCTCTTCTGTTCCACAGGGACGTACCTCTTACTGAAAGACTTCCAGAACTGCTTGGACAGGATGTAGAGCATCTCGGTTACGTTGAGGACCACACACAGGGCAGACGTACAGCCCATGATGTGGAGGAAGATGGTCTTCTCTGTGGCTTTGCCGATGAAGCAGTCCACCATGTTGGGACAGGGACTCTCCTCACACTGGTACAGCCGAGGAACCTTAAATCCATGATAGAGGAAGTTAAAGATGAGCAGCGTGCCCACCTCGAAGGTGGTCTTCAGGAGCAGGCTGAAGAGATACGTGCACAGCAGACCACCGTCGATCCTGCCTCTGTCCTCGTAAAGTTTGCATCCGTGTTTTTTCTCGCGGTGCTCGCGATAGGCCACGTGCAGAGCCACCAGCAGGGACGGCGTGGACACCATGATGAGCTGCAGAGCCCACAGACGCTCCTGAGACACGGGGAAGAACTTATCGAAGCAGACGTTCACGCACCCTGGCTGCTGGGTGTTACACACGAAATCCTGCGACTCGCCTTTCCAGACGTTTTCGGCAGCAGCCACGAACACCAGGATGCGGAAGATGAAGAGCACCGAGAGCCAGATCCGACCAATCACAGTGGAGTATTTATTCACGCCGCTCAGAACACTCTCCAGGAATGCCCAGTTCATGGCTGCAGGAGGAACCGTCAGGCGTTAAAAATTAATATTCAGTACTAATGATAACATTTGATGTCATTTTAGTCCTAATTAATTAAACTATTTTAATTAAACGTACAAAATTCCATTTTTATTCCTGAAATAAAGGGAAGAATGACGTCATTATTTAAGAGCACAAATAAGTGTAAAATAACCCGTTTGAACGCCGTCCTCGCCTGAGAGCAGTGATCAGTGTGGTTTTAAACACGACATACTCTAACTGCACATCGTAAACAACCAGAGAAACTCAAAGCTTTCATCATGTACAGGACCAGTCAAAAGTTTGTACACCCCTACTCTACTCATTGCCAGGTGTTTCTGTATTGTGAAGATTCTCTACACTGTAGAACAAAACTGAAGACATCAAACACTCTGAAACAACATCTGGAAATGACGTGGGAAACAAAAAGTGTTGACGAAAAGTTTGAAATTTTAGATTCTTCAGCGAATCCAGCGTTGTTTCCCTCGAAGACGCTTCACACACTTTTGCCATTCTCTTAACCAGCTTTACGAGGGAGTCACCCGGAACACTTTCCAGTTAACAGCTGTGTCTCGTCAAAAGGTCGTTAGTGGACGAGTTTCTCACCTTCTTAACGTGCTTGAAATCGTCAGTCAACAGCCCAATTCCACACCACAGCTGTAGAAATCCGTACAGTATTATATCGAGAACTGAACGACTCAGGTGGGGTTTACATTAGACCGTATCAGCGGATCATCAGATTAACGTTTTTAAAAACGATTCGTGTGCACACAGCAACGCCAATACACGGATACGCTAATCACATGACTAATTAGACGGCACGTAAGTTGAAATGTGTAAATGTGTTGTGTAAATTTCTCTTCAGCGGCTCGGCTCCGCAGGCATCCTGCGCTCCAAATCACTCCGCCCTGAACAGCGAGCGCCCTCTGGAGGGTGCGCACTCCGGCCCTGCGCAGCTCACAGAGCGCACGAGTGAAGCGCACGAGCAGTGATTCGGGACTGAGCCGCTGTGCGCAAGTCACTCACCACTTGCAAGTGGAAGGATGGCAAGCCTAAAGACAATCATAACTACACAATGGGCAGTATTTGCATCAGTATTTGCAGTATTTTCATACTTTTATACTCTTTAATGAAAGGTGATACAAGGCGGAAGTCCGCGCCGTTTTTCAGCAGTCGCGTCACATGACCAACGCCAGCGAATCAGGAAGGTGGATGTCACAGTGACGTCATCCAATGACGACGCCAGCTAGAGCTCAGCACAGCGTATCCGCGTATCTCAATGTTTACACAGCACCGGAGCTGACACGATCCGGGTTGAATACGTGGACCCTGGCGGATTCCCGTTTCCCGGCGTTTCAATGTGAACGGACAGTGCATCCGCGAAGAAAACGAGACAGATACGGTCTAATGTAAACTCGGCCTCAGTAAAGAGAAACGACGTCCATCATTACTTTAAGACAGGAAGTGACTTTTAGTTCATAAAAATAAACATTGAATTGGAAGGGGTGTACAAACTTTTGACTGGTACTGTAGTTGTAACATGAACAGAAAGAACAAACATGACATTAAAACGAGATGAAATTACTGTTTTAATGTCATCAATTCAGCTGATAATAATAATAACAGGAAGAAACTGGAATAATGTCGTTTCCTCCACAGAGTGAACACAACTTCCTTTTTATTATTTTACTCTTTATTTGATTTTTTATTCTCAGCGAAAGTAGATCAATGTTTTCCACTTTAATTTTGAGAATAAAGCAGTTTAATATCTTATTTTCCTGTGTGTGTGTTTTATTAATATCTTTATCCCGTGGTGTCGAACTGATGTCAGGATGAAACACATCTTTCTGTATTATTTTATTTTTATTCATTCTCCAGTTCCAGCGTGAATATTCTGACTCATGATTAAATTGTAAATCTTTATGTTAAACAGAAGTGTTATTTGTGTCGATGATGATTTTTTGTTGAAGGGAATGAAGTATAAAAGTTTATTAAAAAAAAAAAAACAACACACATCAAACTCCACAGAGAGAAAATGAAAAATAAAGTGATGATGAAACTGACCTGAGGATGGGTGTGGGTTCGTGTTCCGGAGTCGGGGTTGTGTCCAGCAGCTCCTCCGTCGTGTCTTTTCCTCATTTGGAAGGCAAAGCTACCTGATGGTTCGGTGCCACCTGCTGTGGGTGTGGCTTACAGGTACCTGTGTGCTTCCAGTGAACACACACGCTGCAGGGACAGAGCTGTGTTCTCCAGGCTTCAGTTTCCGTGATGCAGGGTTTAAATCCAGCACAGTGAAGGTTCAGGGTTTGAATGAGGCGTGATGTTTAAATGAAAGCAGGAGGAACGAGCTGGTGTTTGACGAACAGCTGCAGTGACTCAGACAGACAGATAACACCAGTGTTTACTGAGTGTGTCGTGTGTAAACACAGTGTTTAGAAGCTCATAAAGGCAGTTCAGGATGTGCTGCGTCTCACAGACAGGATGGACATTTATATTTAATTACGAGCTTATGGTTTATTAATACAGAAACACGAGACATCTGGAACACACTTCAGGGTTTTACCTGGTGATCAGGACGACTGACTGTGTGTGTGTGTGTGTGTTTATATACTACTGGGGACCAAATGTCCCCACAAGGATGGGCCGCATAAGGAAACTGCTGTTGTGTTTAAAAAAAAAAAGCCCAAAAGTTTCCTTTTCATTACTGAGGTTCAGGTGAGGGCGAGGTTTAGCTGCAGGCCAAGTGTTAATTAAGTGCAATAATTATGTCAATCGAAGGTCCTCACTGGGATGTGAAACAAATGTGTGTGTGTGTGAGAGAGAGAGAGGTTTGGTAGGTTTTTTCTGCTCAGCTGCAGCAGATGATTTGCATTGTTCTGAGTTTTGCTTCCTGGTTTGTAAACTCACCCTGTCCTGACATGACCTGTGACCCCACATCTCATGATACCTCCTGGTTTAGTGTTTTTATTTCCCAGAGTGGACACCTCTTCTCCAAAACCACCCCACCCCACCCCACCTGACCTTTTTCACCCCTTTCCCTTCCTTCACCTCCTTCAGGACGACCCAGTGCCGTCGTGTGACCCTCTGCCCCGCCCGTTCATCCTCATAAAGGCTTGTTGATGAAGAATTGTGTGTAACGATGTGCTACACCACGGGCTGTTTGACAGGAGCTCAATCCTGCCTGTGGTTCATGAATATGAAAGTAGGAAGTGATCGACAGACTTCCTCAGCTTTCCACTTCCCCAAAAGGAAGAGATTCATGTTAAAGTTGTCAACTGTGTCTCTTACAAACAAGGTTCAGTTTTCGTTCTGCTGTAAGAGCTGGACATTTTGTGAAGGAGATTTACAGCAGAGACCCGTCGACTGTCTGGGTGCGTTTCTGTTCAAATGGTTTTTGAGGATCTGCTGCGATACATTTATACACGTAACTGCAATCATTCATGTCAGTGTTATTTATTTTTATTTTTTGTGGAAGACAAAATAAGTAGTTTATGTTCAATAATGTATTAATACTGGTCCCCCCCCCAAAAAAAAAAAAAAAAATTCTTTGCATCACTTAAGGCTTGGGAAAGAAAATAACACCCACCAAGTCTTCGTTTGTTAATTTAACCTTTTTGAACTTCTTTAGAGAGCAATTTGAATATTTTTACTTTTTGAATCCTGATTTCTGGAAGCTTTCGACTCAGAATCAGCATAATGTTTATATTATTAATCACAAAAGGGCAGCACGGTGGTGTAGTGGTTCGCGCTGTCGCCTCACAGCAAGAAGGTCCGGGTTCGAGCCCCGTGGCCGGCGAGGGCCTTTCTGTGTGGAGTTTGCATGTTCTCCCCGTGTCCGCGTGGGTTTCCTCCGGGTGCTCCGGTTTCCCCCACAGTCCAAAGACATGCGGTTAGGTTGACGTGGGGCGGCCTTGGGCTGAGGTGCCCTTGAGCGAGGTACCGAACCCCTGCCCACTGCTTCAGATGGGTTAAATGCAGAGGATGAATTTCAGTGTGCATGTGACGAATAAAGGTTTCTTCTTCTTAAAATCCTTTGATGATGTCCTCGTCTACCTTCTAGTTCATGCCCTATTTTATTTTGTATACCCCCTTGATGTACTTGGGCCACAATGGAAATAAGTGCTGACACTTTACTGTGCTGTCCATGTGTGTTTATGTGCACTCTACTTTTATTTCGTACTCAATAACCATCATCATCATCATGTCATGCGCCTTTCTGTCCAGCAGGTGGCGGAGCGACGTCACAGTGCAGCGTCACTACCTGGTTGCCAGATTGAGTTCATTGGTGTCTATTCATATTTTTATGTATATTAGGAAATTCAGGATTGACAATTGTAAAATTAAATGTATTCATTTTTTCCCATTCAGATGTTTTCTCATGAAGGGAGATGCGCAACATTGAGATAAATTCTCTTCGTTCTTAATAGCAAAGTAATATTTATTGATCGTTTACCTGCTGTACCTCAAGTGCCCTTGACTGGTTATTTAAACCAATTTATGTGTGTTTAGTCTATGTCTAGTTCTTATCTAGAGTGTTTATACTGTTTTTCAATTATTCTATTTTTTATTTACTGCATTGCCTGTTTGCACCGTGGGTCAGAGAGGACTGAAATTTCATCTGTGCTGTATGTCGAGCATATTTGACAATAAAGTTGACTTGACTTATGTTCACAGTTAAGAAAGATTCGTTGAAAAGCTGTTTGCTGTGACAGAAAATATCTGCGGCCTGAATTAAATAATATTATAGTTCATACAGGATAAATTTGTCTCACAGACTCGTCATAATTGTTCGTTTGTGTATTGATTCTATAAATCTGGCAACCCGTCTCTGCTCCGAACAAGATGGCGGCGCTCAGCGACTCACAGCAACAACAACCTCCTCCTCCTCCCGCCGCCTGTTCGGCCCTCCAGGCTTTATAAAGGCAGATTTTCTCTTTACAGGCCTTATTTAAGGTTTATGTACATATTGTAATAATCTTAGTATTTTTAAATCAGTATTTTATTGGTTTAAACTGTGTGAACCGGTCAGAATGTCCTCAGAGCGCAGCAAAGGCCCCGGATGGAGAGCCGTCAGAACTACGTCATTATTCCGCGCCGTCAACCCGGAACTCTTCATCAAACCTGTAAATCACACCTTTTTTTTTTTTTTATTACCCAAAATACAAACAAATCGAGCAGCAGTAAATCACACACTTATCACTAAACGCTCGTGTTTCCGCTCAACACAAACCGCAGTGCTGGAGTGAAGGCTTACAGCGGCTTTGTTTAGCCGGGGACCAAACGTCACTTCCGGAAACACCTGGAAGCGCGTGCAGTCAATTAACAGCTTAATTATAATAATAGGCAAGATTTAAATTAATGACATTTCTTTAGTTGTTTCCTGTGGACAGTCTTCAGTAAAACTTGTTAGCAAGTTTTAAACTGTGGTGTAAACACGTTAAATAAATAAATTATGTAATTATAATCTCTGTGATGGAAACCCTGCTGATAAACAGCTGTTTCCAGAGGCAGGATAAACTCAGTGGTGTTTTATTTGCATGTGTTCACTCGGTGTTTCATTAAACAAAAGAGAAAATTACAAATTTGCTCAAATCGCTTCAGCCTCAAACAGTCACGTGTTCATTAATCAAAGAGTTTGTTTAAATTTGCTCTGATACCAGGGCCCTGTACTACGAAGCGGGTTTTCTGGCTTACCAGGGTAACTTCGAGAGTAACTTGATCACGTGCAGCGTAACTTCCCGATTAACCCATACTACGAAAGTTGGCTATGTTCAAACCGAGGTCTGCTGCCATGGCAACTTACGCTGCATCTCAAACCTGCTCGTCTCAGGTTATGTTCTTGGTTAACCCGAGGTTTCCGATTAACCACACCCTTTTTAAACACCACCTCTCCACCGACATTTCCTCTAGAGACAATGCCAGCGTAGAGATGGGATTTATGGCTCTTTGATGGGATCCGCATCTTTGTGATCCGTTCTTTGAAAAGAGCCGTTCACAAGACTGGCTCATTCGGCTCTTTTTAAATATTTATTCAGTTTTAAGAAGACAGCGTCTAAAGAAGCCAGATCCCTCTGCTTAGACAGTGACATCAATATTTCTGGACATACCTTTTATATAAAGCAACCTAGACTTACATTATTGTAACCCCTAAACGCTCATAAATAACCATTAAAAAACAATGAGGGCTTCAATGAATGTCCATGCAGAACGGCTTTTCTGTAAAAAAAAAAAAAAAAGAAGAAGAAGAAGCCACTCAAGAACATAGTTATCAAGAACGCAAGAATATTTTATAGAAAAACACTTGTTTTACAAAAATATTTAAGTCTGAGATACAAAATAGATACAACTACAATAAATATAACAAGAACTAGTTATCACACAAGAACATTTTAACAGAAAAAAAAAACACTATATTAAAAATATTGAAATTGTAACAAAAATAGATACAACTAAACAGTCAGATAAATAGATAAAGTTATAACAAGATTATTTTAATAGGAAAAAAACTATTAATGCAAAAAATCTCATCTCATTATCTGTAGCTGCTTTATCCTTCTACAGGGTCGCAGGCGAGCTGGAGCCTATCCCAGCTGACTACGGGCGAAAGGCGGGGTACACCCTGGACAAGTCGCCAGGTCATCACAGGGCTGACACATAGACACAGACAACCATTCACACTCACATTCACACCTACGCTCAATTTAGAGTCACCAGTTAACCTAACCTGCATGTCTTTGGACTGTGGGGGAAACCGGAGCACCCGGAGGAAACCCACGCGGACACGGGGAGAACATGCAAACTCCACACAGAAAGGCCCTCGCCGGCCCCGGGGCTCGAACCCAGGACCTTCTTGCTGTGAGGAGACAGCGCTAACCACTACACCACCGTGCTGCCCCAATGCAAAAAATATATTAGAAAAATAGATACAACTAGACAAACAGATAAATAAATAAAATACACAAAAATAGAACAAACAAAATGACGATAGAATAAATTAAATGAACGTCCGTGCAAAGTAGTTTTCCCACAATATCATTAATATCACACAACGACATTATAAACTATATACAAAATTTGAACTATTAGGCAAGCAGATAAAACTTGAATAAATAAAAGGCAAATGAATGCTTGCTTGCACGCGCGCACACACCCCATTATGAATGATGTTTTTATATTTCATTTCCACCTGTTGCCAGGTGCGTTTGGCACTGCTGTTGCCTCTGAAATGTTCACAGGACCGACACCAACTTAGTCAAAGGGACTGAACAGTCAGTCATCCTAATTCATGTGACTCTGTGCACAGATCAGCTTAAGTAGGCGACTCCATGAATTTACCATACCAAATTTTATTCAGGATTTTTCGGACATTAAACAAGCTATATATGACTGGGGCCACGTCGAAGGACCATTTTCTGTGACTTGTGATTGATCATGAAGCTTCTCTCATCCTATACTTCTGTTCTGGAACATGTAGAAGGGAGAATGTACTCGCGCATTTACCCGATCGGCAATTCGTTGCCAACATGCTTGCCGCTCCTTATTGGCAGCCGCTGTGTTAGATTTTGCTCTTAATGTTGTTTTGAACTCCTCGTAGCTTTGCATTATGACAGCGCATTCTTCCTCCGTGAAGTACGGCGACTGTGCCATTGTGAACAGTGAACGCGCATTAACCCTGATTAGGTTAACACAGGTTCAACAAATCAACTTCATCACTGGCGTCGTAGTACCGTTTAACCCCAAACAAGATAACCAGGTTTTGTCAACCCCGGTTTAGCGGGGGAACCCTGGGTTACTGCTGGGTAGGTTAACCTCCGTTCATAGTACAGGGCCCTGGACTGAAATTATTATTATTATTATTATTATTATTAACCCTCTCCTCCCCTGTGTGCTTGTCTCCTGTCCAGAATAAGCCAGTGATGGTGTTTGGCCTCGTCACCATCACGCTGTGTGTCGGGTATCTGGGCTACCTGCACGCTGTGAAGGAGAACTCTCAGGAGCTTTATGAGGCCATGGACAGTGAGGGTGAGAGATACATGCGCAGGAAAACCTCCAAGTGGGACTGAGGGACATCGCACACAGAGAGACACTTTAGAGACTCCCCTCCATTCAGTGTTGAGGAGTTTACTCTAAACACCAGATTCACTTCAGAAACGGCTTCCCATAAAGACCGTGTGTGTGTGTAAATCTGCACATCAGCAGCGTGGAGATAGAGAGACGTATTTTACACAGTAAAGCTGCCTGGGTGTGTTTTTCCAGAGATGATTTTGACAAAACAATCAGTGTCATGTTTATGATAAATAAATAAACACATGACTGAATGAATGACTGGTAGTCAGGATGTTTTTGTTACAGTTATGCAGAATGCACACATAAAGGCTCCAATCAGCCACAAGGTTTGAACCCAGAACCTTCTTGTGCTGAGGTGACAGTTATGGCTGCTGTAGCACCCTGTAATGCGTTATAGATCATCTGAAGTTACTGACTGATAACGGACTTGTGTAGCGCCGTTTCCGTGAGTTCAACAGCGCTGGACTCATCCTTTCTCACATTATGAACGATGCGGGTCAACATGGCCAAATCGAAGACATAAAAAAGGTGCTGCTGGCAGCCATCAGACTACTCGGGCTCAGATCTTCACACCTACAGTCAATTTAGAGCCACCAATTATCCTAACCTGCATGTCTTTGGACTGTGGGGGAAACCGGAGCACCCGGAGGAAACCCACGCAGACACGGGGAGAACATGCAAACTCCGCACAGAAAGGCCCTCGCCGGCCACGGGGCTCGAACCCGGACCTTCTTTCTGTGAGGTGACAGTTATAACCACGACACCACCAAGTTACTCACTACTTCAGTTGTCATTTAAATTTTTTTTAACTGATTAAAGCCTTTATTTTGATAAGAACCTTTTCTTCTACTCAAGTTATTATTATTATTATTGAGTAACAGTACCTTTAGTGGAGGAGGGTTTTTGGTGACGTGACACACCTCTGAAAGCCAGATGAGGAAATACACACATTCATTAACGTGTAGAACCTCCTGGAATACCGATCACCTGAAGTGGAGCTGTTCTGTGGGAGTTTCTCGGTCTGGAGATATTTTGTCTCTCTCTCCTGTCCAACATGGCTTCAGTTTGTAGATGTTTGAGGCTAGTGGGTTTGGAGCAGGAGCAGTTTGATGAGTTTACAGGTGATCTTTATCTCCAGGTGTTTCAGCTCAAACAGGAAACAGATCAACTGAGATCACATGATCCTGAAGCCTCAGGTGTGTGAAGAGGACCTGAAGGAGAGCAGGGCAGGCAGAACTCTTAAACACACCACAAAGGAGTGTGTGAGAGAGAGAGGGAGAGAGAGAGAAAGTAACTTTTCTTGTTTTTCTACATGAATATTTTTCCTTTGAGTTTACTTGGAAAGTCACAGTGAGAGGCAGTGAAGCGATAAACACACGCTCTCACACACTCACACTCTCTCTCTCTCTCTCTCACAAACACACAATCTCACTCGCACAGAATCACCCCACAGTTTATTGTACAGAATCTCTACACTATGATGATGATGATGATGATGAAGTTCAGCAGTGTGCAGTTACTCATCTTTCCCTTCACACCGAGGCTCCGCCCAGCGGTGGGAGGGGGCGGATCTCGCTGAGAAGGGGGCGGAGTCGGGGGTATAAAGGCGCTGCGGTGTGCCGGGGCTGTTCGCGCTCGCGCTACTCGGCTGAGGGAGTGAGATGGCTGCGCGCGCAGCTCCGGCTGGGTAAAGCGGGTCCTGTGGGCGGAGCAACAACTTCCTGTAGCGTCCATAACAACAACAACTTCCTGTAGCGTCCATAACAACAGCCTGGAGCCGCCGGCTCGCGCCAACATGAGCGACTCGACTACAGGTAACAATAATAATAATAATAATAATAATAATAAGTGCAGCTGAGACTCCTACAGTTACACTGAGTCTCTCTCTCTCTCTCTCTCCCCCAGTGAGGGTCCACCCGGCTCTGCCCCCTGAGCGCGTGCTCTGTTCCGGTACCGTCATATTCCCCGGTAACATCATCCACTGACTTCACTCACAGACCACTGCAGAGCTCCGGGTTTAACCGCCTACAGAGGCCCCCAGGGGTCATGGGCACTGACTCTCTCTCTCTCTCTCTCCCTCTCTCTCTCTGTCTGTCTCTCCCCCTTTCTGTCTCTCTCTGTCTGTCCCTCTCTCCCCCTTTCTCTGTCTGTGTGTTTGTCTCTGTCCCCCTTCTCTCTCTGTCTGTCTCTCTCTCTGTCCCTCTCTCTCCCCCTTTCTGTCTGTGTGTCTGTCTCTCTGTCTGTCCATCCATCTGTCTCTCTCTCTCCCTCCTCTCTCTCTGTCCGTGTGTGTCTCTGTCTGTCCGTCCATCTCTCTGTCTCTCTCTCTGTCCCCCTCTCTCCCCCTTTCTCTCCCCGTCTGTCTCTCTGTCCCCCTCTCTCCCCGTCTGTCTCTCTGTCCCCCTCTCTCCCCGTCTGTCTCTCTGTCCCCCTCTCTCCCCGTCTGTCTGTCCATCTCTCTCTGTTTGTCCGTCCATCTGTCTCTCTCTCCCCCTCTCTCTGTCTGTCCATCTGTCCCCCTCTCTCCCTCTGTGTGTCTGTCTGTCTCTCTGTCTGTCCCCCTCTCTCCCTCTGTGTCTGTCTCTCTCTCTCTCTCTCTCTCTCTCTCTCTCTCTCTCAGGTGTGTTTGATCAGCTCGGATCTCTACTCGTCATATTTCCGGCTGAATTTCAGGATAAACTGCTGCATGATGTCACTAAAGAGGAAGTGGCAGAGTTTGTGTTTTATTGTCTGCGCCTGCACAAGTACGAACCCCTACACCACACTCCTCTCTCTCTCTCTGTGTCTCTGTCTGTCTTTTCTTCTCTGATCATGTGCTTGTTTTCCATCTTTCTTTTTCACACATCAGTTAGTTCTCTTTAGCTGATCCTCCGTCTTTTCTCCTCATTCCCTGTATTCCAGCCCTTTCTCACTGTGTTGCTCAGGGTAAGCGCGTGTGTGTGTGTGTGTGTGTGTGTGTGTGTGTGTGTGTGTGCGCGCTGATTTTTCCCTCTGCAGTCCGAGCAGGTCGGAGTGTTTGGTGTCGGTGGTCGCTGATCTGAGAGAAGCTTCACTCGCTGTGACGAGACGCGTTGCTGAAATCCTCCTCCTGCTGCAGGTAAAGGTGGAGCAGGGCTGAGGAAGGGGAGATAAAGGGAGCAGTGATCAGGAAAAAATGGAGAGATGGTGTAATCACTAACGGGGGGGAACCTACATCAAAAAATTTAATGCCATTAAGTGATGTGATAAAACGTGAGTGCTTTTTTGTGCCATGAGAAATTAACGGGTTAAAGTCACTCACTCGGTTCCTGAGTGTGAGCTCTCGTGTGTCTGCTCCTCTCTCAGCTCCACCAGCGCACTGTCAGCTCCTTCTACACCCTTCAGCCCAAAAAGAGAGACATCCAGAAGCTGCTGCAGAAACTCCTGACTCCGCCCAAACGTTCAACCACGCCCATGCCGGTTAAGGTGCGTCACTGTCTGATCACCAGGTGGGAAGATCTCATCTCATTATCTGTAGCCGCTTTATCCTGTTCTACAGGGTCGCAGGCGAGCTGGATCCTATCCCAGCTGACTACGGGTGAAAGGCGGGGTTCACCCTGGACAAGTCGCCAGGTCATCACAGGGCTGACACATAGACACAGACAACCATTCACACTCACACTCACACCTACGCTCAATTTAGAGTCACCAGTTAACCTAACCTGCATGTCTTTGGACTGTGGGGGAAACCGGAGCACCCGGAGGAAACCCACGCGGACACGGGGAGAACATGCAAACTCCGCACAGAAAGGCCCTCGCCGGCCACGGGGCTCGAACCCAGGACCTTCTTGCTGTGAGGCGACAGCGCTAACCACTACACCACCGTGCCGCCCGGTGGGAAGATCAGGTTAGTTATTTATTCGGAGCAACTTGTCCTGAAGCGGTTATTAAAGACCGGCTCTCAATCACCAAGTGTTTAATCCCAACCTGAACAGGTCGATTGGGTTCTAAAGCTTCTCTCCGTCAAACTGTACAAGCTGTAATGTTTTATAAAACTCTGAGCATGGCGAGATCCACGTTTTATCATGTGACCTCACCTCTTGGTGGTGTTCTCTTTTGTCTGGACTGAAAACTTTTTAAATTGTGAAATTCCACTCCAACTTTAACCAAACTAGAGAAATGTAGCACTGGGTGAATATTAGCCAGCTGGTTATGGGTCTTAACTAGCATTAGCTTTACCTGTGTGTGTGTGTGTGTGTGTGTGTGTGTCCTCTTCCAGTGTGTGTTTCTCAGGGAAGTGTTTGAGCTGTGTAACTATGTGGATCGCAGTCAGCTGACCCCAGATTTGGGAGGATATTTCATCTACAGCCATGAGAGCTGGGTCTCCTTCATCAGAGTGAGTAGCTCGCCCACGCTCACATACGACGCATCCGGGTCAGTCTGATACTGCATTCTGATTGGTCAGAAGGGTGTTGAGTAATTTTCTAAAGTAAACAGGCTTGTGCTGATGTTGAACAGCACTCTGCTGGTCAGTACAGTGAGCACGCCCAAGGAGGCCGTGACATTTAGGGGTCATCCATAACTTTCATCATTATGAGTCTACAAAGAGTAGACTTTTGAGCAACACCCCCCCCCCCCCCCCCCCCCCAAAAAAAAGTGTACATTAGCAGACACAAAAATGATGGATCTACGTGGAATAGGAATTCAAAATAAAACCATGTCTTGTATTGCTTTTTATTAAAATCAGATGACCGGACAATAAAGATTCACAAGAGAAGAAAAGAAGCAGTGTTGGGAGTAACGCGTTACAGAAGTAACGAATTACTGTAATGCATTGCTTTTTGCGGTAATGAAAGGCATTACAGGAAAAAAATGGGTAATATTTTACTCAGTACAAATGTCAGTAACGTGCGTTACAATGCATTTTTAACCTGGAATGAAGTGGTGGGCTTTTTTCCCTTCATACAAATTCGCCAAAATCACGCGAGATCAGCAGAGGTGAAATGTCCGTGCAAAATGTTTCGCTTCCTTTTCCTTTAGGTGAGTCAGACAGGAGAGAGAGAGAGAGAGAGAGAGAGAGAGTGAACCTGCAGCTGATCTAACCTCGGATAGTGCATTCTCCAGATGGGCACACGCCCATTACTTTAAGTTTGTGAAAAATAAGGATGTGAAGAACATCGTAGTCAAATGCACTGTGTGTGCTAAACCTAAAGAACGGTCCACGTCTCGAAATAGCACCAGTAATTTAACTCCACGTTTCCAGAGGTGCCGCAGTAACATGAAGTTAGCGAGGAAGCAAGCGGAGGATGAGAGTGGCAATAAAATCACCAAGCAGCCAAAATGAACATTCTCTCGCTCTGAGATGCTCCTTCAGCCTCAGGAGGTGAGGAGACCTGTGGCGGAGTATGGTGTTGAAGATGTGCTGACAGTTTGTTTACATTTTTGGCCTGTATAACTTTTTTTTTTTTTTTTCTGGTTGGAAGTCAGACTAAAGTGACTGAGCTGCCTTTCCTTCGAGGGCTAATAGGCCTAAGCACTTCAATATCAGTAAAAGCACTTTGATTTTATTTCTAATTCCGTATTTCGAAATGTGACTGGGTCGCCTCATATAGCTAATAGTCATTGTCTAACTGTGATTTAAAAGGCTTGTGGGTTTTTTTTCAGGCCAGTTTTATTGTAGGCTACGATTTGCCATAATGTTCATTTTTGTTAAATTTCTGAAATGGAGTCATATCCCTTAGGGCTTTTTTTTTTATTTTTATGAAGCATAAACTATGCTTAATGCTGTAAACTTGAAAACAATAAAGGCATAGAAATGCTAATTTTGTATTCTGTCATATCTTTAGACATTACAATACAATACAGTTCAATTAATATTAATATGACTAGGCCTAAAGTTACACTCAGTGCGTTTACATGCACGTCCAAATCGAGCTGCTGTTGGTAATCGAGCAAAGGGTCCCAGCAGGGGTGCCGGAGAAATCCAATCCTACATGCACAAGTGAAATCGGGCTATTGTGCACCCGAGCCACATGTGGCGCTACACGCCCCATCGTGTTGGTACACTTCCGGTTGTCGTCATGAAGAAGAGCTATAGTGTTGCCAGATACTGCTGACATATTCCAGCCCAAAACATGTTCAAATCCGCTAAAATGCACTTAAAACCCCCCAATCTGGCAACACTGGCAGTTCCGTGTTCAAGCTGTTAGGCTTGCTCTAACAGACTGTATGGCTACAAACTGTCCGGCGCAGACCACTGTTTTGTAAGACAACTTATTTTGCGCAATATTTTTCTAAAGTCCATTTTTTGCTTACAATTTTTTTTTTTTTTTTTTTTGCTTACAATTTAACTTGTCTTAATAAACACACAAAGTTCAATTGTTTTGTTTTTATTGACATTCTTCACATGTTGGACATGTATTTGTGTGTGTATACACACAAATACAGTGACTTGTTTACGTACACAATTCACAGCTATGCAACAGCTGTACAGATGTATTTGGTGATACAGTAAGTGAGCTAAATTTTAACAGTGCAAACAATGCCACAAAAAAAGATTCATGCCGTTGTCATGATTCGTTGTCATGCCGACCGAGGCTGTTGTGTTTCCCTTGTGGTCTCGTCACTTCCAGAAGGGGCAGTGCTGAAGTAAGTAGCTCGACTCCATAGCTCAATAGGGTATACATGCACTAAGTAGCTCGGCAGAAATCGCATAATCTAGGTCGTGTAGCTCGATTCCGAGAAATCAAGTTCGGTTCAATTTCAGCCGAATTAAGGTGTATACATGGCGTTTTGAACTTCGATTTCAGTCGAGCAACAGCAGAAATTCAATTCTCTATGTGCATGTAAATGCACTGAGTATTTCTATCACAGTTTGCCAGACTTTGACCTTTTGTCTGTTCTTGCGATGATTGATTGTTCCTTGTATTGTGCCATGAGCATCACACTGGCTATTATATTCTACTGTTTTTAACCATCAGCCGAGCTCAGTCAGATACCACATCACCTTCCACTGGATGTGTGATGAGCTAATTGAGCATCTTGAGCTACATTTAGATTGCCAAATCCATACTTCCAGTTATTTTGGTGAGAGTAACTTAAAAGTAATGCAATAGTAGTGTAATGCCTTACATTTTAAATCAGGGCTTTGAACCGGTTCAAGGAACGAAAACCGGGAACTTTTTCTATTTCACATGGAACAGAAACGAAACCAGAAACTTTATTTTTTTTATGTTCCGGAACAGAAACGCTTATTAAAAATAATGGTAACCGGTTAATACCGGTTTTTATTTCGTTCCTCAAAGTTTCCGTAGCCTACAAATAAGTCATTCTTCTCCTGCGCAAGTTTCTATGACCCGCTGGGGTTCACTTCCTGTGTGACGTTCGCTGACTGAATGGAGAGAGCGGGAGGGTGGACTACTATCACGTCTCCACATCTTAAATAAGAGGTAAATATCGCAGTCTGTCGTTATTCAAAAACATCAATTTCAAACACGATATCAATATATTTGTCCACGTTAATGAGAGGCTCGCGAACATTAAATGACGTTAACCTCTGTTAGCCTATCAATGCATAGGGCCTGACTAGCCTTTGGTAACACACTAAACGAATTCTCTTTCATTTTTGGCACTTTTTCTGTTTGTGTAGATGGGAAGACATACTGAGAATCCAAATCGCCAACATTTGAAATAATTGTTTTGAATTATTTCTTGTCTTATTTAATGAAGGTTGTAATAGAATTAGCCTACATTTGGCTTCAGCTGGATGAGACAGACATAATTTTATAGCCATTTGTTAAACAGCTGACAGGGAACGTAATTAACCGTTCCGGGAACGAAATTTTTTTGTTCTAACCGGTTCGGGAACGTCTATTTAATGGTGGAACCCAAAACCGGAAACGTTAAAATTCCGTTTCTGTTCGGAACGAACCAATAGGAAAAAAATTCTGGTTCAAAGCCCTGGTTTAAATACAGTAATATTGTAATGTAACTAATTACTTTAAAATGACAGTAACAAGTAATAAATAACGCAAAACAGTTTTGAAGTAACTTGCCCAACACTGAAAAGAAGACACAAGACGGGTCCAGAAGTTTTCATAGAAAGCAGGCAATTCATTTTTGAAAATTAGGGACCGTCTTTTTAAGGGGAGCTGTTGCCTTTTGGCTTTGAAATGTTCGTTTTTGATTCTTTCCAAGCAGCCTGTCCTGCCCTAACTGCCTCCTGCCGCTTCTCAGATGAATGCAGGAAACGATAAACGTTTAAAAACTGCTCGTACTCGTTTGAAGGACTCTTGTGAATAGCGGTATTTCTGCTATTCACAAATTTGTAAATGCAGTCAAAATCTGGGTCAGCCATTGTTGTACTGAAGAAAGAAAGCGTGTAGAGCTAGCTGGCAACACTGATGTGGCGCGAAATTTTTAACATGGCGGCCGCCGATTCACACACTGACGGATCATCGTCTTTTCATTTTTAAAAAGTGTACGCCTGGTCATTAACCCCCTCCCCCCCGCGTACGGTTTGTACGCTCATGATAATGATGAATTATGGATGATCCCTTAATGGAACATCAGACCTTGCATTTGATTGGTTGGTGAATTTTGATGGTCAGGGAGAGGGGGGAGGAGGAACTTCTCCAAATCTGACCATGAACTGAATAAATACTGCACTCAAACTGAAGCCCACGCTCTGGATTAGTTATTAAGTGATGCGATGTGATGTTTCATGCTCAAAGGATGGTGTGTGCACACGGAGGGAGGGGGGCGTGATGTTTGTGCGTCATCCTGAACTTTCATCTCGCTTCCCCTCCAGTGTGATGAACGAGATTAATACAGCCTCATGGTTTATTACCATAGAGAAGCGCGCGTGTGTGTGTGTGTCTTTTCAGTTGCTAATGAGTGTGATGTCGCTCATCTCTACCTATTGTTCCAGATCTGTGTCTGTTTTGCACAATACTCTGCTCATTCAGCACAGACGCACAATTTTGTACTTTTAAAAATCTCTCTCACACTGTCGTGTTTGGATGATGTTAGTTTCTCACAGGTTTGTAATGGTGTTTGCTGTGTTCAGTCCCAGACTGGGAGTTTCAAACAGGTTCCTGTCAATAATTATGCTAATTAGCATACTAGGACGCACCCCGTTGGACAGTGTGATGGGATTGACATCAAATTTTGTTGACAAGTTCAAGATCCTTACCAATTAAAGTGATCTGAAATGTATTTGTAGTTCTTTTAAGGTGTGTGTGTGTGTGTGTGTGTAGGAGATGGAGAGTTTTGTGCAGGAGTTTGTGGCTGTGGTGAGGAAGTTGCCGGTGTGTATCGGTGCTCTGCAGGATTTTTCTAAACTCTCCGTTCCTACGGAGTACAACGCTCTTGCGGTTTTCTGCTGGACCAATCAGACACGGCTTGAGCATCTCCGCCGGTAACATCACACTAACTTCACTTATTCAAAAGCTTTCTCTGGTCTATTCCGTGTTCTCTTTAGAAGAAAATCACGTTGTTTTTAAATGTGAATGTTTGTAAAAGTTACATGCCTGTCTGTAAGGTGAGCGTTTGGAATGGAGTTATGATTCTGTGGAACCAGTTCCTTTCTAAATAAACCTGATGGACCAGAACGGAGGAATGGGGTCACATGATCACACTGCTGTGTACCGTGTGGGAGGATTTGGAGAACAATGAAAATTTGAAAAGTGACCGACTATGAATTACAGATTGTGTGTGTGTGTGTGTGTGTGTGTGTAGAGATCTGGGTCTGGATGCCTTGTTGAGACGGTGTGAGTGTGTGTTGGAGAAGTTTCGTTATCCTGAGAGGGATCAGTGTTACCAGGCCATGGTGGGAACTGTACTCTTCACACACACTGCTCTGGAGATGCTGCAGAACTATGACAGGTAGTGTGTGTACACACACAGGTTTGAAGATCTGCTATAAAATGTGAAGCTCGGTCTCATAACGGCTCATTTGCATTTAGTAACGCCCACAAAGACTCCATAAAAGGTAAAGTGCATGAAATGAGTGATCAGGGTAAAGACTGGAGGAAAAAAAAAGACAAGTGGAAGTTATTTCACTCAAACACCAACTTAAAAAAAAAAAAAGTGAGCATTAAATCCTCCATCTGAGGCCTTTGTTTACGGCTCTGTGCAGACGGACCGCTCCCTCTGACTGCTTTTCACTAAATGTTCTTGAGTTTGTGCTTCGTCCCTGACTGAAGTGAGAGAGGGAGCACGCGCTCGTTTCCTGTCCACACAGTGTATTGATTTGCTAATTACACTATTGAAAGCTGTGCAGTATTCAGATGAATCACACAGATGTGTGTGTGTGTGTGTGTGTGTGTGTGTGTGTGTGTCATTTGTTGAATGTGCATTTAACTCTTGAGTCTGTGTGTCTAGAATCCAGGCAGCCGTGAAGAAAGTGGAGTTGCTATGGAGACGTGTTTTCTCCAACGCGCATCTCCAACTGCGGGCCCTCCAGCTTCAGAGAGACGCACAACAGGTCACATACTTCTTATTGTAGCTGTGTGTGATGATCAACTCCAACAATCAAACCTTTTTAATAAAACGAGCAGTGTGCCCCTGTCAGAGAGATTTGGATTTGTCCAGAAGAAGGATGGATTATTAGGATAGTGTGTTAACTATCTAGAATTCTAAGTGGTACAATGAAGTCAGTTTCATCTGTTTTTGTGTGAAATGGATGTTTATGGTGTGTGTGGCTGTCTCAGGTTGTGTGTGAGATGGAGCACGTTATGCAGAAGCTGCAGACGTACACACCTGGGACACTTCGAGACTCCAACAGAGCTGAAACACTGCGGCTGGAGTTCGACACGTCTGTTTGCACACATGCCACGGTAAACAAGAGGAAACCTTCAACATGCTGTGGTGAAATGAAGCGGAAAACTCATGTGGGGAATGGGGGGGTGGAAAGAGGGAGGCAAAAATGAATGAAGAATCTTATGGTTAAAGGTGTGTGTGTGTTTAGACGCTGGTGCATCGTGCTGAGGATCTGTTAAACACTGTATCCGAGACGGTGGCTTTCACGCAGCGCCGGAAAGGACATGAGTGGATAAATGAACTGGAGAGACTCAAAGACCAGCTCAGAGCAGCTGTGGAGTTTCAGAAGAGGAACCTGAACACTATCTGCACCTTCCATCAGTGCCACCATAAAGTATGTCTTATCGCAGCTTCTCCACTATAAAATCCCAAAGTGAGGTCATCCGTTTGCTAGGCCTCTGTTAAATTTATCAACCTGTTACAAAAAAAAAAGTTGCATCTCCTGGGGAAAGTCTAGAGAAGTCCTCAGAGAAGGTAGGTGAGTGATCAGGGACTGGAGGAGGGTGGTGGGAATTGTGGGAGGCTGAGGATTATTAATGAGATGGTAGGAGGAAGTTTGGAGTAAGGAGGGCAGATTGCAGGAGTGATGACGGGAGGTGGGATGGTTAGAAATGGGAGTCAAGGGCAGAGGGTTCGTGGAAGGTCTGGAACTAAAGTAGGGATGGTGGGAAGCAGTGACTGGAGAAAGAAGGATGGCAGGATCCGAGCCAAAGGTATGGTGGTAGATGGGAGTCAGGGATTTTGGAGGGGAAGGGTTGGCAGAAAATGGGAGGGGAGGTAAGGATTGAGAATGGAGGGGAAAGTGGGTGGTAGGAGGGATGGTGAAGTGGGTGGGGATGGAAGGAAACTGGGGTGATGGAAGAGGGCATGAGTGGATGGTACAGTATACAGGGGGTCTTCATCTAAACTTCTAGATGCACAAGTGTAGATGGGGAATGGAGAGATGGCGGAGTGTCAAAACGGCCTGAATTACTTTGTCAGTAATGATCTATCAGGCTTTGGATTAATGGCTGCATTTCTACTCAGATCCAGAGGTGGTACCATGTGGCAGTGTGTGAGAGCTTCTTGCAGGATCTTCTATGGAGAACTTGCTCAAACAAACCTGACCACAAGGAATCCCTTCCGCATGAGCAGAGTGGAGTCTTCTCTGTGATTGAGGAGTTTCTCAGGCTGCATCCTCCTCCTGAAGTGGAGGAGCTGATGCAGTTGGCACACCTGGCTAATACCATACATGATGCACACCTGGAGAATGCAGGAAAGCAGCTTGCACAGAGGTGACTATTTTGAGCAAGTAGGAAGTGGAAAGCCATCATGGATTTTGTTTAAAACCAGTTTGTATTTTGTCGTTTATTTGCAGGTGTACGAGTTTACGCAAGTTGCTGGTATCTCCTGGTTCTGTGGCGTTCTGTGACCTCCAGCAGGCTCTGCAGTGGCAGTACGAATGTCTAAAGGGCAGAAATGAAACGGCTGGCTTAACCTCTGACCTTCATCCTCAGGGAAATGCATGTGCTCAAAGTGTCCTTAGAGATTCAGACTTCTGTTCATGCTCTGTAAGTGGAAATGGTTTGCTGAGACGTGGTGCAAATGATCCTCCGCTACTTCAGTCTGGAGCAAAGCCGCTGTCTCTCAGCTCCTTTGATTCTGGGTTTGATGGAGCAGGAAGTGGTAATTTTGAAACAGGAGGTGGGAAGGTGTGCCAAGATGAGTCATCCAGACTAAAATCTCCACATCTGCATGCCAGTGAGGAGACTGTTTCTAGAATATCTGAGGACCTTGCTGAGGAGAAACCTCTCGGGGAACAGAGCATCAGCATCATTCCAAATGCAACCGGTGACTCAAACTTCAAGATCACGGTGAAACGCTCAGCCACACTACCCAAAAACCCCTGGCTGAGTCTTCCTTTAGATGATCTGGAGAATTGCTACACTGTGATCATCTCCCCCAGCCAGCAAAGAGAAATTAGGAGCTGTGATCAGTTAACGCAGACCAGCGATGCAAGTGTGTGCGAGTTTGAGGACCAGAGTAATGAGTGGAGCTCCATCCACAATATTCTCTCGAGCACTGTTGCAGATGGAGGACATGAAGCTGAAACATCAGCAGAGAATATGCCCACTCTCCTCTGGGACTCGTATGATCTCCACGACCTCCTGCCTGACTCGGATGGCACGTTGCTCAGTGAGCCGGCATGTGAATGGGAAATAAAAGAGCAGCAAGAGCTCCAAGCCGTGGAGGAAACGCTGAGCCGAGCAGCTGAAATCCTTCAAGAGGAGGAGAATGTTCTTGCTCAGGAGGAGATTGTTGATGTCCTGCTGGAAGCAGATAATCCAGACAGATTGTGGCCTTCATGGACTACAGATTGCCAGTTTACTTTGACCTCCAGTGACTTGGCTGAAGCAGGTGTGATTGGATTGGAGGATGACCTTGCCTCCCTTCATTTTGGATCTGATTTATCTCTGGGAACTCCAAGAGTTATGAGTAGTAGTGATGGAGTATCACAGCCAGGTTCTGACCCACTCCATCTTGAAACAGGTCCTGATAGATTGGAGCTTTTGAAGCCACTAGAAGGTTTGAAGGTCTTGGAAGAGAAGATTGTTGAGGAGAACTTGAAAATCAATGAGCTGCATCACTGTGAATCTGAGGAAAGGATGTCCCCTCAGAGCCTCACTGAGGACCGCAAGAGGTTCCGTGAGAAACTGGAGCAAGAGAAGAAGGAAGTGGAGGAGATGGAGAGGAATCTGAGCAGGGAGATGAAGAAAAGCAAGCTAAAGTGTCCGAGCAGGAGTTGTAAAATTGTGACGTGTTCTATTATGGGGAAAGAGTCTGTGTTGATGGATGATGAAGCTCTCCTGATGAACTGCAGAACATCAGTACGTGATGCACAAGTCCTCAGTGGTGGACAGCCATGTTTGGAGGAACCCACCAGTCGGCAACCTTCAGACATGGATGCCGTAGACAATCCTGTTCACCTCAAATGTTCAGATCCAGAAGCATCAATTGACTTCAAATGTTCTAATGTAGCTACAGATTCTTTGACCAACAAATGCTTAAATTCTCAGCGGAATATTGACTTGACTGCATCATCCATATCGGACACAGCAACAGTCATGGACGATGGTGTTGGTGGGTGTGACTTTGAAACGAAAATGTTAAATTTGGTATCTTCAGTCACAAATCTTTCTAATGCTCAAGGTCTGGCTATTGGAGAACCAAAACCTCTATCTGATTCTCTTGATACGAGTGACAAGTGGATGCAGTTGGATCCTTTAGAAACCTTAAACGCAACTGAACAGTGTAATGAGGATCCCAAGGAGGAAGCTTCAGAGGGAGTATTGACTCCTGCATTTGATCCTGGTGGTCCTACATCTTCTCTTCCTCAAAAATCTAGACTGGATGAACAGAGAAGCATGGATTCTGGAGAATGTGCATCTGTTGGTCCAAAACCAGAAGAACACAAGAATCCTCCATGTAGAACATCACCAATAGATCTCCAACACCAGAACACCAACAATAACAACCTTCACACTGTGGATCTCCATGTTGGTTTGGAGAGTGTGCCTGAAGGACCTAGAAGTTCTGAATGTATCGACAGAGCTGAAGATCAAAAACCAGAGCTGTGGTGTGACGGTCAGATCTCCAGATCGCCATCCCCTCTGCTTGAAACATCTGATCCTTGTGGCACAGTGGAGAACAAGGAGGGAGAAATTCAAGTTCATCATGATGGCTTGTTAATGAGGCGTGTCTGCAGATCACCGGTCCTGCAACAGCTTCAGATCTGCACTCGAGAGGTTTGGATCCAGTATCTGATCTGATCTGCTTTTGTGATTTGCTCAGTGTTGATAGTTCTGGAGGGTTAGGGTTGGGACAGAACTCGGTAAATCCAAAACCTTTATTGGGGCCAGTGGGTCATGTTCCATGCACACTTTGGGTTGGTCCTTTTTTTCTAAATTGTTGGTAGGCCAACACCAGGGAACATGCTAATGAGATGTAGTGTTTCTAATTTGTTTTGTAAATGGAATTATTATAAACTAGCATTAGTTATGCTGCAGTGGGGTGTTTCTCCCCCCAGTGGTCCTCCTGATGCAGTTTGAGATTTTGATTGTGTGTGAGGGAGAGATGTTGTCTTTTGACGTCCATTTGTCAAGGGGTACTTTTTCTTAAAACAATCATCTTGTACTCCCTTGAATGTTGGACCCTTCATTTGTTTGCTGAAACCCTCCTGATCTGTGAATGTTCCATTTGCCAAAGCATGAGGGACCTCTTGCACACATGGGTGGGGGACCACAGGTTTGTCTTTTTTTAATGTTAATTGGGAAAGACGACAGGGTTCTGTACAACACAGAGGCATGAGGATGGATCATGAAGGTTTGAGAAGTAATTTTTGGCTTTTGATTCAGGTGTGTAACTGTTCATTGTGTGTATGTGATCGTAGATGGGTGATTTTTCGACCCCTGTGGTGTTGGACACTGGTTCCAGTTTGGTGAAGGCCGGATTTGCTGACCAGGACCTACCCACCACCATCTTCCCCACCGCCATTGGCCTGCCCAAGTATGAGGTATGGTTTCTAAAGCTGCTCAGCGGGGTGGAGGAATCTGCTCGTCTTATTTGGAGATGTTTGCTAAACTAGAGCTGATGAGTATTCATTACTTGCTAGTGAGATTCTCCAAGAAGGACTATTGATCTAACAAATTTGGAATGTATAGTTTCCGATGCTTGATTGTGCAGGAGGTGATGAGTGGCAGTGTGGAGCGCGGTGTGTATGTGGGACACGATGCCCAGCACATGAGGGGCGTGTTAACGCTTCATCACCCAATGAAGAACGGCGTCGTGTCCAACTGGGATCACATGGAGATGGTGAGTGATGAGACACAGACTGCTGCTGGAGCTCCAGCTTTCTGACCACTTTTTTTTTTTTTTAAATTTAAATATGTACTATTTTGCTTTGAAATGGTGCTGTGCTTCAAACTCCACCTTTTTAATGGTGTTAAAAAAAAAAATGCTTCTAATTCTTAGGAAGGGTCTTGAGATGGTGCCCCTATTTCATATAGTGTGAAATTTTGAGAAATTGGAGTGTGTTTGTGTTTTAGATCTGGAGTCATGCCTTTGAGCAGCTGCGTGTGTGTAGTGAGGATCACCCCGTGTTGCTGACGGAGGGAGCAGTGAGTGCACACAAGACCCGCCAGCGTTCCATCCAGCTTATGTTTGAGTCCTTTAATGTTCCGCTTGCGTACACGGCAATGCAGCCTGTACTGGCACTGTACACAACCGGCCACACCACTGGTACGCACTCGCACTCACTCACACTGTGTGTGCATTGTTGGTACTGTTTAGAAACTTGGTGTGTGTGTGTGTAGGTTTGGTGTTTGACTCCGGAGATGGTGCGAGTCACAGTGTTCCTGTGTTTGAAGGCTACTGTCTACCTCATGCTGTTCAGTGCTTTAATCTGGCCGGAGCTGACGTCACGCTGCACCTCAAGCAGGTACACACACCGTCCTCTCCTTATTGCTGCTTAGCAACTGTCACTATGCATCCTTTCCGTTACCGAAGCTTTCAGCACTCTAGCAGCACTACAGCACGTCCTGTGGACACTTGGCTAGATTAGAACCTTCTGATTCTTTCAGAAGACTCGCCTGAGAACCACACCATAGTAGACCAAAGTGTGTGTGTGTGTGTGTGTGTGTGTGTGTTAGCTGTTGATGGAGCAGGGTGTGTGCATGCGGACGTCGGCTGAGATGGAGATTGTACGTGAGATTAAGGAAAGATGCTGCTGTGTTGCTCTAAACTATGAGATGGAGCTTAATGGAGGAGGTGGGGCCAGTACACAGGTGCATTACACACTACCTGATGGACATGTCGTCTCCTTGACAACGGAAAGGTTCAGGTAATGTGTGTATGTGTGCGCGAGAGAGATTTGAAGTGGTGATGTGCTGCAGGTGTGGAGGTTTTTGTTCCATTTTATTTATTTAAATCTACAGGGCGCCGGAGATTCTGTTCAGGCCGGAGCTGATTGGTCAGGATTATTATGGGATGCACGAGAGCATTTTCAGATCGGTTCTTCAGTCAGACATTGACCTGCGCAGGGACTTGCTGGGACATGTTGTCCTCTCGGGTATGAACGCGGCACACTCGAGTGTTTATGGGGGAAAGTAATAAATGTTTGAATTAGAAGTGATGAGTTAATGTTCTGAAATTAAATTATGATCACGATAGTCTTATTAAATGTGAAATTGTCCCTCGGCTGGAGATGTTGTCTGAGTGTCTCATCTCCGTGTCTCTGAAGGTGGAAACACCCTGCTGCCTGGACTTCCTGAGCGTCTGCAGCGTGAGCTCGGGCGTTTGGCTCCTGCGGGTCTGGGTGAGAGGGTAAAGGTCACGAGTCCGAGAGATCGAGACTTCTCTGCGTGGAGGGGAGGAGCCATCCTCGCCAGCATGCAGTCCTTCTCCTCTGCCTGGATCAGCCGGGACGAGTATGAAGAGTTCGGACCCCAGATTGTCTTCAGGAAGTGTTTCTGAGCCGTGCCGCCGGACCCGCTTCAGAGTTTCACCTGAGCCTTTGTTTGTGTTTAAGTGTGAAAAATCTGGCTTCAGCGAGGCGTCTCTGGAGGGTTCGGCTCCTCTGTGCTGGAAGGGTTTTCTGGAGCTAAAGCAGTCTTTTGATGAGGGTGCACTTTTTTCTTATGAGTTTGATTGTGATGCCAAATTTAAGATTCTTTCAGAAGTGATCTTATTTATTTTATTTTTTGTTAGTGTCAGTGTCTCCTTGCGAGTTGAAGGCTGAATGAAATGATCCTACACCTCCAGAACATCTCATTCCTTTAAATATATTTTTATACTACTGAAAATGGGTCCTTGAGATGACGTGTACAGTATATTTATGTGACTCGAAGCTGTGAATGTTTTGCATGTAGTCCTTTCAGTGTGGGTTTGGGGTTGTGAACTGTACAGCTGATCTGAAGGAGATGAAGATGAACAGATGCTCACGTTCACGCAGTTTGTATCTCATGGACGCATCTGCATCGTGTCAAATGCTTTAATCAGTGTGTGTGGGGGTTTTTTTGTTTGTTTTTGTCTGTTTGCTGTGTGGAGATTATATATATTAGGCTTTTTTTTTTTTTTTTTGACTTGATGCTGATGGTCAGTTTGTGTATCATGATGAGGATCTTCCCATTTTGATGGGTTTTTAGCAGGACTTGGCCACGCGAGACACATTTTTGTGAACGTTTGCCCTCTTTGCCTCCCTGCTGTCCTGATAGAAGCTCCTCTGGTTTGTTTTTGTGGTTATTTTTCACGCGGTGTGTAATTTTGCTCACTGGGATTGAAGTGTGTAAATATTGCAGTTAATAGAGGATGGAGGTCGCATGAGGTGTTTAAGAGGAGCTGGTCTTCATGGTCTCCAGAAGTGTTCATGTTCATCCCAAATCCAAGTCTCCCATCACTGTTTTATCTGAGATGTGACCTGTCTTTATTAAATAAATATTTTAACTGGGTTGGTGTAATTCTCCAGTGTTCGCATACAGCTCATGTTTAATGTTAGCATGTCCTACTTTATTATACAGATATAACTTGCCTCTTAATGTGACGAGTTCAGTATTGAGCGCTGCCTGAATGTCAGTCCATGTGTTAATCCTGACATGGGCACGCACACAACCTCCAGCTCTGTTTTTCAGGGAACAAAACTTTTTTTTTTTTTTAAATGAGAAGTTACACACTTTTCCTGGATTATAGGTTTATACTCCACTAACCACGACCAGGGCCTTATGGGTAATGGGCATAGATTGTATAACAGGCACTGTCCGGAAGTCGACGTGTCCTCAATTCTAGTTATGGGTCTGAGGCCCAAGCTGAAGTTCACATTCTGTTCAAACACAAAATGACACAGTGGAGCTTCTCCTTTTTAAATGTACAGAATTTTATTCTAGAAATGTACACAGGTCTAGAAAAGCCATGTTAAATACTCAGTGTGCAGTGCAAGACTACGGGGGTGTAGCATCATATGTCAAGTTATTGCTTTATTAAACAGGTAAGTTACAGAGCTAGACGGCTCGTGCCTCTAACATGCATTGACCTAACACAGAACTGAGTACGAGGGACCGGAAGTGCCCCCTACATTTTCCACGCTTTCAAAATAAAGGCATTACTGTATTACACCACATCTCCCTTTCTTTGAGACGAAGGGTAGACTGCCTTTGTCTCAGCAGGTCCTAAGGGGTTTATTCTGCCCTTGTGCTGGAAGACCTGTCCCTGTATCACACATGAAAATTAGAACTAACTTTACTGCTTACTTCAGCAAGCTGTGTTTCTTTTACTTACCAAAACTTACTTAAACTCTCAGGTTTCAGATAATGTACATTAAAGCAGAACAATTTCACAATCGTGTTTTTTTTTTTTTTTTTTAAAGTCAAATAAGTGGCTCATAAAGTCAAGTCTCTGCGGCGGTCTAACCTCTCTCTCCCACCCCTGGTCCGCACAGTCTCTGTGGTGGGACCCTCTTGGCTAGGTGGTGATGTCGCTGGTGGGGCCTCTGGAGTAGGTGGGTCTTCTCCCACCTTTGGCTCAGCGTCGACTACCCCGCTGTTGGTCTGCAGCGGCACCAAGTGATGCCGGTTTCTCCTCAGTGTGCCTTGAGGCCCCTGGACGATGTAGGAGCGAGGGCTATTGTGTGTTGATAACACTGTACCCTGGACTCGAGCGTCAGTGATCCACACATCCTCCCCAGGTAAGAGTGGCTTCAGGTTTCTTGCTCTGTGCCACTTGTCGAAGTATCTCGCATCGTTCCTCCTCTTCTCCTTTTCTTTGGCCTCCAGCATGTTGTAGTCTGGCAAAGCTGGGTTCAGCAAGGTCGGAAGAGTGGGGACAGTAGTGCGGAGGCGGCGCCCCATCAACAGCTCAGCTGGGCTATATCCGTTCTGCAAGGGGGTTGCTCTGTAGGCCAGTAAGGCGAGGTATGGGTCTGACGCCTTCGTTAACAGGTTTTTCACAGTTTATACAGCTCATTCAGCCTCCCCATTGCTCTGAGGAAACTTGGGGCTGCTCGTGATGTGCACAAAGCCATACTTGGCTGCAAAATCTTTGAAGTGGCTACCTGAGAACTGGGGTCCGTTATCACTTTTAAAGAATTCACAAATGCCATGACGAGAGAACATGGATTTCAGGTGCAACACCACATCTGTGGATTTTGTGGGTGACAATAGTGCAATTTCTACATACCTTGAGAAATAGTCTACGACTAGCAGGTAAGTCTTGCCTCTCAGCGTGAACAGATCAGCTCCCAAGGTTTGCCAGGACCTGTCTGGCATCTCTGTCGGCATCAGCGGCTCTTTGATGTTCCTTCTCTCTTGAATGCAGGCTTTGCATTTCAGCACCAAGTCATTCAGCTGGCTGCTGAGTCCTGGCCCCTGCACTTTGTCACCCCCAGGTGACCCTCGTGTAGTCTTTGCAGCACATCATCTCGCAGCGCTGACGGGATGACAAGCCTCGTGCCCTGCAGCAACAGTCCATCGTGTACAGTCAGTACTGCTCTGTCGGTCCAGTAATGCCTCAGCTCTCCTTGTAGTTGGCTTTTGTCAGGCCAGCCATCCGTGCAGTACTCTATCAGTGTGGAGCAAGTGCTGTCTGCTTTCAGGTGCTCGCGCAGGCTGGCCAGATAGTCCCCACTGACAGGAAGGTTGCTGATGACAGAGTCAATGTATATGTTGGTGTCCTCTAGCAGGCTTGTGTCTGTGTGCGTTTGTTTGGATCTCAGAGGAGCACGAGATAAGGTGTCGGCTGTCCATAGGCTTTTGCCGGGGACGTGCTTGACTATGTAGTCGTACCTCAGAAGCCGCATCCTAAATCTTTTGGATTCTGGGTGGGAGGTCATCCAAAGCTTTCCCTCCCAGCAGACTCACCAACGGCTTGTGGTCGGTTTTAATTTCGAATGGTCTTCCCAGGATGAAACTGCTGAACCTTTCACAGGCCCACGTTGCCGCCAGTGCCGCCTCCTCTACTTGGGCGTAGCGTTGCTCTGTCGGTGTCATGGACCGTGATGCGTACGCCACAGGTGACCACCCGTCATCGCTCTGCTGCAGCAGGACCGCACCTAGGCCGAAAGAAGAGGCATCGGCAGAGATTTTTAATGCACTGTTTGGGTTGTATAGTGCGAGCACTGGTGAGGATGACAGTTCTGTTTTTAACTGATCGAAGGCGGCCTGTTGTTCTGTTCCCCAGTACCAGTGGTTTTTCTTGGACAGCGGGTCTCATAGAACTTTGTGTTTTTCAGCCAGGTGAGGTACGAAGCGCCCCAGCTGATTGACCATACCCAGAAAACTCCTGAGTTCGCTGACATTTTTAGGTGGATCCAGCCTTTGTACCGCCCTCGTCTTCTCTGGATCTGGCTTCACGCCGTCTGCTGAAATCACATGACCCAGGAATTTGACTGTGTGGCGTGTGAGCTCACATTTGTCCATGTTGAGTGTAATGCCAGCCTCTTGTGCTTTCTGAAGCACTGCATGTAGCCGCATGTCATGCTCGTCCTGTGTCCGTCCCCAGACCAGGATGTCATCCATGTGACACAGTACCCCATCCAGGCCTGCGGTCACCTCCGTCATCATCATCCTCTGAAAGTGCTCTGGAGCCGAAGTTATGCCAGAGGGTAGCCGGTTGAAATAGTAGCGCCCAAAAGGCGTGATGAAGGTGGTGTATTTGGCAGACTCTTTTGTCAATGGCACTTGCCAAAAGCCCATATTGGCATCTAGTTTGCTGAATACTGTTGCGCCTGCTAGCATGCCCGGAGTGTGCTCGACAGACGGCAGGATAAATTTTTCTCTGCACACTGATTCATTCATCTTTGAATAATCCACACAAATGCGAACACTACCTTCTTTTTTTGGCACCACCACCATCCCGGCACACCACTCGGTTGGCTCCTCGATCTTGGTGATCACGCCCATCCTCCCCATGCGACCTATCTCCTCCTTCACTTTTCCCATGAGCGGCAGGGGGACTCTGTGAAGCGTTGAAAGAGAGAAGGGCACCGCGCCTGGCTTTAGTTTAAGTGCGTATGGCCTCCGAACAAGACCCAAGCCGCTACACAGCTTCGGATACTGTTGTTTCACCGTGTCCATGGTGATGCTGTCGACCCTGCTTACAAGCTGGAGCCGTTCGATGGCAGGCCTTCCCAACAGTGCAGTGTGCAGATCTTTCACGACATAAATGTGTGTGCTGTGGCCGCCTTCTTGCCTCTGCATAGTGTTTCTCTAGCTACACCCAGGACAGTGAGTACATTGCCACCAGGTCCGAACAGTGGGGCGTGTCGACACTGCCAGGCGCTTCACATCTAGTCCCCCAGCAATGTCATGGTACACCTTGGCTGGCAGGGCAGTGACATCAGCACCAGTGTCTATCTTAAAGCGCACTTTTTTGTGTCTGACTTGTAGCTGCAGTAACGGCATTCAGAGAAGTTGTGCTGTTCCTACATACTTTGCCATAATGTCCTTTCTTTCCACAGTGGTGACACACAGCATCTGTAGCAGGGCATTCTGATTTCCCATGTGAGGGCGTTTTCCCACATCTATAACAGGCCTTTGTACCTTGCTGCGATCGTACAAGTTTGTATCTGCCTGGCGTCTGTGCTTGTGGCAGCTTGGAGGGAAATTTGGGCTTTCTGTAGCTTGTAGTTGTAGCATGCACAGCATCGACATTGGAGCATTCACTATTTTCTCCTCTCAGGTCCGACTGCTGTCGTCTAATTTCTTCAGCTAGCCTGGTCTTTTCTATGGCAGTTTGGAGCGTGAGGTCTTTGTCTAGCTGTAGCTTTTCTGACAAGGAGACATTCCTCAATCCGACCACTAGCCTGTCGCGAATCAGCTCCTCCTGTAACTGTCCATAATTGCAATGTTCGGCTAAGCTGTATAGAGCAGTGATGAAGGAATCCACCGTTTCTCCCGGCAGTTGCACGCGCTGATTAAACTTGGCTCTTTCATATATGACATTCTTTTTAGGAACAAAAAATGCATCAAAGCCTGCCTTCACGTCTGCGTACTTTTTCCTAGCGTCTGCAGTTAGCGTTAGCCCCTTTAGAACATCCTCGGCTTCATCGCCCATGCAATACACCAGCGTGTTTACCTGGTTTTCCTCTGGCGTTGCATTTAGGTTGCTTGCAAGCCGAAAGCGGTCGAATCGCCTAATCCACCGTTCCCATTCTTGTGGCTTGGTAAAATCGAATGGCTCTGGAGGTTGTATGGTGAATGTTGCAGTTGGTGTGGGTTGCGCCATTTCTGCCACCTCGTCTCCCGTTTCGCCGCCAGAACCACTCACAAAATTTTCTGTTAATCCACCTGATGTGCGATTTTCCCCTCTTCGCCGCCTTTTTCTTTCTTTTCTCCGGTCATGCGCCGTCGCCCACTTCTGACACCATGTCAAGTTATTGCTTTATTAAACCGGTAAGTTACATAGCTAGACGGCTCGTGTCTCTAACATGCATTGACCTAACACAGAACTGAGTACGAGGGACCGGAAGTGCCCCCTACATTTTCCACGCTTTCAAAATAAAGGCATTACTGTATTATACCACATCATGCTCCCACTGTTTAGGGGAAAATTAAACCTACAGCTGTGTGTAGTAGTCGTGTAGCTGGAGGCTGTGTGGAGTGATTAATTCCCCCAGGTTGAGTGATTGCTATATAAATGCCATACTCCTCACACTACAGACTCCACGTGTACGACCCAAACCTCCGTTAAATACAGACGCTTTGTTTTATTCTCGGTGTGGGTTGTGACTAGCCTGGGAAATCCCATGCTGCTTTGCACAATCGTGCCGATCTGAAAAGACAGCATGGAAACTATGGTCTAAAGGCTCGCCTGAGTTAGGGAGCCAATCAGAAAGTGGGGAGGGGTGGAAAGACGGTGACGCGTACTACTCGACAAACGGAAGCTTGTAGTTTATTTGGGACTGTTTACGGATCACATTTAACATGGCGGCGAGCGATACGAACCAAACCAGCTTCTCTCATATTTGTCTTGCACAAACGGCAGTAATCGTTCGGTGCCATTGTTTTCCTATTTTTGTTTTGCCTTCTCTTTCCTTCTCTTCTTCGTCGCTCTAACTACGTCACCGGGTACAACTGCCATGATTGGCCATGGGCTACGTATACGCCAAATGATAGACATTCGCAACGTCCAATAAACGGCCGTTGACAATCGTAAACCACACCTCCCCTACGAGGAATTCAATAGGCGGATTCCAGACCATATTTCACTTCTGATATGGTCTGGTGTTAACCAGACTAGGTTGTGACGTGTCCATTTAAACATCAGCTGTGTGTTAAACTTTTGGTTTCAGAGGAAAGAAAACAGCGAGCCGGTTCCTAGGGCGTCCCACCTGTCCTCAGACAGGCTGGGTGTTCCGTAGACACGCTGTGATGGACGGGGTTCCTGATCCAAGTCAAACATCACGACTAAAACGCTGACTTTCTGTGACCTACACAGACGAGAACGACCAGGAAAAACCATCCTCGCTATATCTTACACCCATCAATTTGCAAGATTTACTACGTTTTCGTTAAATGCCAACTACGCCATGGATGTCATTTCCATGATCCAGAAATTCCATGAGCTGTGGGAACTCTGGAGGGATTCAAACTTGACTAAAAAAAAAAAATCCCAGAGATAATGTGGGAATGATGACGTCACACACGCCCACATGGAAAACTACAGAGGGTTCGAGCTGCCGCACAGCCACGTGGCTCTTACAGGCTTTTATTTTGAAAAGTGCCGCCATGTTGGATGTGACGTTTAGCGGTGTTTCCGGTTGGCGAGCGCGTCCACGTGTGTTGAGCTGCAGGAGAGAGAGATGGAGCAGTCAGGCGGTGTGCTGTGAGTCTCACTGCTGTTATTATTATTATTATTATTAGAGCTTAAATACTTACTGTAAGGTGTCACGTGATCAGTCAGCTAATGGCTAAAGCTAACTGGCTGTGAACTGCAGTGGAGAGATGATGATGATTTTTAATCTCCTGCTCTCTCTGTCTCACAGAAACTGAAAGAAAACCATGTTTATAATTTCTCTGTAAAATGTTTCTTTGCATGAAATGGAGCTTTAGTGCTGCTGGGGTTTGATGTGAAATGGAGCTTTAGTGCTGCTGGGGTTTGATGTGAAATGGAGCTTTAGTGCTGCTGGGGTTTGATGTGAAATGGAGCTTTAGTGCTGCTGGGGTTTGATGTGAAATGGAGCTTTAGTGCTGCTGGGGTTTGATGTGAAATGGAGCTTTAGTGCTGCTGGGGTTTGATGTGAAATGGAGCTTTAGTGCTGCTGGGGTTTGATGTGAAATGGAGCTTTAGTGCTGCTGGGGTTTGATGTGAAATGGAGCTTTAGTGCTGCTGGGGTTTGATGTGAAATGGAGCTTTAGTGCTGCTGGGGTTTGATGTGAAATGGAGCTTTAGTGCTGCTGGGGTTTGATGTGTTTATGGAGAAGAAAGAAGAATCCAGTGGTGGGTTTCAGCTCAAAACAAGGGAGGAAGATCAGGATGAGCCTTAATGAATCATTTCCAACTGAAGTTTAGTGTGAAACTGTAGCTGGAGCTCCTCCGTGTGCACTTCCTGAAGGAGCTCCAGCGCTGAGATCAGACATGGGAACAACAAGAGGACAGAAAGCTCAGAACTGAAGAGTGCAGAGAGGAAAGAGAGAGAGAGAGAGGTTACTCTGTGGTGTGTGTGTGTGTGTTAACATCGTCCTTCTTTTTCTTTACCGTTTTGATCCACAGGAAGCCGAAGACCAGGCGCTCTAAGCGCTTCCTGCAGAACAGAGAACCCAAACTGACGGAGAACTCGAAGAACACCATGATCATGAAGGGAGGGAACACGAGCGAGACGGTCACACACGCTCTCAAGGACTTGGTAAGAGTCTGAGCTCTACGTGCGATGCGCTAGACCCGGACGTACGCCCTGTGTGGGACGGAGTGCACTCTGTAGGATGCTTGTAGAGGATTCGGAGCCCCCTGTCACCTAGTGGAAGTGCGCAGGGTCTAATGCATAGTGCACTAGTGCAGCGAGTTGGACTCTGAACTCTCATGGACATGTCGTGCACTAGATAGTAGTGCACATCACTGTGTGGTAGGGTGCATCAGTTGCCCTCATTTTCATAAAATCTGATGCGTTTGTGTTCGCGTGTTCCTTTTCACCAATAAAGACGTCCTGTAGAATTTTTTGACCATATTCAGAAGTCTAATGGTGGTTCATTATTTGCCAAAAAACGCTCATTTTATGTTTTCGCGTAAGGTTTGAATCACAATGTTGGACTCCGTTTATTGATTTCTTGTGACCCAGAGATCATGTTAAGAACCTTTGCAAGGGATTGAGCAGCATTAATGTGATTCATAATCCATTTGTATTGTTTAAAAGTAGTTGAACAATGATTCAATGAACAGCTAAAACTCAAACACTACGTTCAGACTGCAACCTGAAACGACCCATATCCGATTTGTTGTGAAATCCGATTTTTTTTTGTAAGGCCGTTCACATTACCAATTATATGAGACTTGTATGCGATCTCCAATATGAACGGAAAACGACCCAAAAGTGTCCCGTGTGCGCAAATTGACACGTAATAAGCACATCTACGTAATACGTAAACAAAAAAAAAAAGCGCACTCTTCAAGTTTGCAAGTAAAGCATGGAGATGAGGCAAGACCTGGCGATGTGGTTTTTGTGGCGGCGGCGGAACTCACACAATAATCTGATTAATGTGGGCAGCAGACTAATGAGACCGAAGGTGTCAAATTACTGGAAATTTCCAGAACAATCTTATAATCCAGGATGGTTTAAGTTATAAATCAGTTATAGAAACTGTTTTATTTAATCAGGCTAACAGATCAACATCCAGGTCCCTACCAAATCCACCATTAGCTTGATCAATTCTATAAAAGTCTATTTAAATTCTGAAAACTGTACAAATGTTGTTGTTTTCCACCAAAGAGGCGGGATTAGCCAACGCAGAATAGTGACGTTTGTCTCTTGTTGATGACGTGTAGGTCGCATGAATGCGACCTGTCCGGTCAGACTGCAGTCGCATGTGAAAATAACGGATATGCATCGGAATTAGGACCACATATCCAAGCGGCCTGGGACGCATGTGAAAAAATCGGATCTGTGTCGTTCAGATTGTCAATAACAAATCGGATACAGGTCGCATATGGGCAAAAAAATCGGATATGGGTCGTTTCAGGGTGCAGTCTGAACGTAGTCTTGGTCTACTCTATAAGGTGCCGTAATGTTTCATGAAAAGTGATCGAAATTTTGTCATAAAATAGCAGCTTTTTCCATAACTTTGAGCTCCTGGTGCCACCAGTAAACTTTTGAACCTTGTCAAAATATTTCACCCAGTGTGTTTTCTTACCAAAAGGAACATAAAAACAAAAATGCATCATGATCGGAGGAACTTTTCATTTTTAGGGGGCGACTGATGCACCCTAGTGTGTGGCATTGTATTGTAAACAAAAGACTTATTTTTAATAAGTGAATATTTTTATAGCAGCACACATCTAGCAGCTCTTTGCTTAATAATCGAGAAGTTGCCTGTGTGTGTGTTTGTCTATTTATTAATCATAGTAAAGTTGCTGATATATTCCTGTTTTTTGTTTTTTTTAGTACCTGTTAAAGAAACCAAATGCTGTTCTGTACAAGAAGTGAGTCTTCCATATTACACACCACATCAGAGCTTCACTGCTTTACCATGTACCTGTTTCACCTGTCTGTCTGTGTGTGTGTGTGTGTGTGTGTGTGTGTGTGTGTGTAGGAAGAACATCATGAGGCCATTTGAAGACTCCACGTCATTGGTGAGTCGTTATTGACCCTTTTCACTCACGTGATCTTCGTAAACGCGACCGCCATTTTGGACATGAAGAAATAACGGTTTATGGCACAGACCCTTTCGGTTCTCGCTCATCTAGCTGCTACAATGACTGCTTAGACTGCAACAATAATACCTAACACACATTTAAGCATCCGTCGTAAAGACGTGAAACTCGTCAAGTGACGAGTGTGTTCATTGATAAGCTAACACAATCTAAAAGTAGACATACCGTCACACTGCCCTGGCGCTGTGTACAGTTTACCTTCTATGGTTTGTGCACTCACTATTTGCCATTACTTTCTCCAACCCAGTGTTCGAACTATGCCGATATTTTCGGGGGGTCCCCTTTTTTTCCCTTGGGGGGGCTTGCGCTTGTCTCAGAGCGCGGATCTTCAAACACATGAGAAGCCTATCTTACGCACATATCACAAGTCATAACTCATCAGGGGAAATCGTGTCCGCATTGGCATGTTCAAAAAACAACCTCGCGTCAACAATGATACCACACGCAAGAAAAAAAAAAACAGTCAGGCTACTCAACACATCTGATTCACAGCAGCACCAAAGCATCACTGGAAATCATGTCAACAACCAATCTTCCATTTCAACACGCGTCAGCAAACATGAACGAATCGGTCAGGCTACCGATTCCAAACCCACAGCAGACGAATAATTAAATGCATCTTACCTTAAAGCAGAATCGACCACAAAGGAAGTGTGTTGGCACTGTTGGCACACTTCCTTTCTACTAGTTTGTGTCCCCAACCTGGCAGCAGCAGTCGTTGTCATATCGGTTTATTTTATCTTTGATGTAAACACAACACTTCGGATATGCAAATGCTTCCCGTTACACACGATTGCTATGTCAATAAACATCATTTTGCCAATATTTTACAGACCATCCATCTTGTCCGTCGGTCAGCGTCTGATAAAATGATAAATCTTGCCTTGTGTGTTGATGGTTACTACATCCAGGTGCACAACAATATAATGGCATGATGGAAGTCTTGCTGAAAGTAAAAACTTTCTTTGATGGCTATATTCCTTTCGATGCTTCGCCGTCGTTCCTCGTTGTTGGCTGTGGTAGACTACTGGTAGTGCATGTCCAAAATGGCGGCCGCGTTTGTCGTGACGTCACGTGGGATGGGTCAATAGTTTCAGTAGCGCACATGCTGTAAACAGGCTAATCCAGGTCCTTAACCCCGCCCTCTTTCCTCACAGGAATTCTTCTCTAAGAAGTCCGACTGCTCGCTGTTCCTGTTCGGTTCCCACAACAAGAAACGACCCAATAACCTGATATTCGGTATGGAGCCAGAGCTAATGCCCTCTGTAGGGGGGGGTGTCCTTCTGCTGCGCTGTAGTGATGTCATGTGATCATGTTCATCTGATTGGTTGATGGGTTTAAGTCTCACCCTCATTCATTCAGGGATGGTGTTAGTGAAAGGTGTGTGTGTGTGTGTGCAGGTCGCATGTTTGATTTTCATGTCTTGGACATGTTCGAGCTCGGCATTGAGAAGTTCACATCGCTCAAAGACGTCAAGGTGAGACACACACGCACAGGTACAGTGTGACTTTCACATCTGTCTGAGTTTGTAACTGCAGATAAACCTGTAGATCTGTGGCCTGGTTTGGGTCGCATCCCCTGTGTGTGTGTGTTACAGAGTGGTAAGTGTGCAGAGGGGACGAAGCCCATGTTGGTGTTTGCAGGTGAACTGTTCGAGACAGATAGAGAATACGTGCGCCTCAAGAATGTCCTAACAGGTCTCTCTCTCACACACACACACACACACACACACACACACACACACACACACGGGTAAAGCTGAATGAAACCGGAGTCCCCTCTCTCTGTGTGTGTAGATTTTTTCCGAGGTCCGTGTGTGCCCGCTGTGCGTCTCGCTGGTCTCGATCACGTTCTCCACTTCACTGCTCTGGACGGTAAAATCTACCTGCGCAGCTACAGGTGAGGGAGTGAGCAGGTGACTGAGGCCACGCCCCCTTCACTGAGACTGAAATGGCTGTCTATCGGTAGAGGAGGTTTAGAGAGCATGTCCTTTCATCACTGAGCAGTGTGTGTGTGTGTGTCAGGGTGCTGCTGAAGAAGTCAGGCTGTCGGACGCCGAGGATCGAGTTGGAGGAAATGGGTCCGTCGTTAGACCTGGTTGTAAGGAGAACTCACCTGGCCTCGGATGACCTGTACAGGACGGCGCTGAGACAGCCCAAAGGAGTCAGGGTGAGTGTACTGAACGCGTGTGTGTGAGAGAGAGAGAGACCTAAAAAAGAGGACAAGAAGTAAAAATGTTAGACATCCAATTCAGAAGGCACAAAATGAACCCGGTAACCTCTGGACCAGCTGCTCTGAAAGCTGACGGGAGAAAATAAACGACGCCTGCTTGTGGTATTGGATCCTTTCTTTCTCCTGGCCGTTTCCCTGATTGTCCCGTTGGACATCTCAGTGAGTGTTGAGAAAATATCGGCGCTCTCCTTCGTTAGCTTCCTGAGCTTGGCTCCTCATCAGCCTGGCTGAACTCTGAGATGTTCCTCCTCCCTCCGTGTCCGTGAGATTACAGCGCTGTGCTTCCGAGGCCCAGCTCAGATACCTGGCTCTGTTCAGAGAAGTCGTATCTGAAGTTGTCCTGACGTCTCTTACCTGGACCTGGAGGACGCTGTCTGAGGCTGCTGTTGGCAGCAGAACAAAACAAAAGCGCTTCAGTGTTGTCTCGAGCTGGCCGTTCAGATCCTTCATCAGCTGATGAATTGAAGTGATGAAGAATGGTTTGGCCTCCAGGGTCTCTGTGCAGTCAGTAAAGAGGTTGAGGATGTGACTGAAGAACAGAGTCTGTCTGAGGGACGTCAGCGGCGTCCCCCTCGTCTCTGAGGCGTGTCCACAGATGCAGGGCGTTCCTCTCCTGATCTGGGTGGTTCTCCACTATAGTTGCAAATTGGGATATGGACCTTGAGCAAACTGATCAGTTCATAAGGCAGAATTCTGGTAGCCAATTTTGGAGTTTTATCAAAGTATCTTCTTATTGCTCGATATGGCAAAATTCAAGGTCAAAGGTCAAGGTCGCCCTTGTCTCTGTCAGTACACAAACAGGTCTCTGAAATGCCTAATAAATCCATAATCTCTGACCAAAATCAAAATGTAATTGACCCCAATTACAAATCTGGGCCTTATTATAAATAATTCTATTTGAAAATGTATATTTATCGCAATAGAACAATAAATATGTATTAAAAGGGTGCAGCGTTTGTGTACTGATGTTCAAAAATAAGACAACGAAGTTGATTTGAGCAGAACAGTAATAGATTTAATTTTTGAACCTCAAAAATGGCAACAACATTAACCATGCGTTAACAAAATTAGGAATAAAACATACAAGAACCTAAGGCAACATTAGGTACACCAAATCTGGGTGATTTTTTTTTTTTTTACTAGTTGGGTCCATGTACAGTGGTGCTTGAAAGTTTGTGAACCCTTTAGAATTTTCTATATTTCTGCAAAAATATGACCTAAAACATCATCAGATTTTCACACAAGTCCTAAAAGTAGATGAAGAGAACCCAGTTAAACACATGAGACAAAAATATTATACTTGGTCATTTATTTATTGAGGAAAATGATCCAATATTACATATCTGTGAGTGGCAAAAGTATGTGAACCTCTAGGATTAGCAGTTAATTTGAAGGTGAAATTAGAGTCAGGTGTTTTCAATCAATGGGATGACAATCAGGTGTGAGTGGGCACCCTGTTTTATTTAAAGAACAGGGATCTATCAAAGTCTGATCTTCACAACACGTTTGTGGAAGTGTATCATGGCACGAACAAAGGAGATTTCTGAGGACCTCAGAAAAAGTGTTGTTGATGCTCATCAGGCTGGAAAAGGTTACAAAACCATCTCTAAAGAGTTTGGACTCCACCAATCCACAGTCAGACAGTTTGTGTACAAATGGAGGAAATTCAAGACCATTGTTACCCTCCCCAGGAGTGGTCGACCAACAAAGATCACTCCAAGAGCAAGGCATGTAATAGTCGGCAAGGTCACAAAGGACCCCAGGGTAACTTCTAAGCAACTGAAGGCCTCTCTCACATTGGCTAATCTTGATGTTCATAAGTCCACCATCAGGAGAACACTGAACAACAATGGTGTGCATGGCAGGGTTGCAAGGAGAAAGCCACTGCTCTCCAAAAAGAACATTGCTGCTCGTCTGCAGTTTCCTAAAGATCATGTGGACAAGCCAGAAGGCTATTGGAAAAATGTTTTGTGGATGGATGAGACCAAAATAGAACTTTTTGGTTTAAAATGAGAAGCGTTATGTTTGGAGAAAGGAAAACACTGCATTCCAGCATAAGAACCTTATCCCATCTGTGAAACATGGTGGTGGTAGTATCATGGTTTGGGCCTGTTTTGCTGCATCTGGGCCAGGATGGCTTGCCATCATTGATAGAACAATGAATTCTGAATTATACCAGCGAATTCTAAAGGAAAATGTCAGGACATCTGTCCATGAACTGAATTTCAAGAGAAGGTGGGTCATACAGCAAGACAACGACCCTAAGCACACAAGTTGTTCTACCAAAGAAGTTAAAGAAGAATAAAGTGAATGTTTTGGAATGGCCAAGTCAAAGTCCTGACCTTAATCCAATGGAAATGTTGTGGAAGGACCTGAAGCGAGCAGTTCATGTGAGGAAACCCACCAACATCCCAGAGTTGAAGCTGTTCTGTACGGAGGAACGGGCTAAAATTCCTCCAAGCCGGTGTGCAGGACTGATCAACAGTTACCGCAAACGTTTAGTTGCAGTTATTGCTGCACAAGGGGGTCACACCAGATACTGAAAGCAAAGGTTCACATACTTTTGCCACTCACAGATATGTAATATTGGATCATTTTCCTCAATAAATAAATGACCAAGTATAATATTTTTGTCTCATTTGTTTAACTTTATCTACTTTCAGGACTTGTGTGAAAATCTGCTGATGTTTTAGCTCATATTTATGCAGAAATATAGAAAATTCTAAAGGGTTCACAAACTTTCAAGCACCACTGTAGATGTAGGAATCATCATGTGCCTAGAGTTCTTGGAATTTCTGGTGACGGGGACAACTTCTGGGATGAAAGAGATGGAAGTCCTTTACTACATCATAATGAACGATATCTTCATATGCAGGCCAGTACCATCTATTGAGGCCAGCCTTTTTCATGCATTGCACCTCAACATCAACTTCATCAACTATACCTGGATACAACTTCCCGCTGTAATGGACAACACACCAACGTCCAACTGTAACATCATGTGGAGGGGAAAGTTGACTCGCGCCAGAGGCCTACTACCAGTGGTGGATCATCTGGAGTAACGGATGGATGATTGGTGTTTAAGGCCCGTTTTTTGCACAGATAGGCTAATTTAGGCTGAGGAGCTTCCTGGGATAATGAAATGATCAATGTGTGAAACACACCCCAGACTCAGGTCTTGTCCGGATTCGAACCCGGGACCTGGTGATCTGAGGTCCAGCGCGCTACCACTGGACCACGGACGCTCCCCCATCTGGAGTAACGCTACTGGTGGATGGTTCTGTGGCGGCAGACTGAGACAATGTCCACAATTTTGGGTTGAAACAGTCACACACACCACCTCCAAGACTGCAATAACAGCTCAGCTGGCGAAGCATGATTTTGGCCATAGGAATTGTCATTTACACTCCAAACTTGGTGAATCACCATCGTTCCGGGAAATGCTTTTAGGTCTGTAGGGGGAGGGGCAAATTCAAATTTTTAAGTCAGTACACAGACACTCTCAGAAATTGACTAGGCCTAATCAGAAAACCTTTAAAGATATCCTGGTAGGATACATGTACTAGGTAGGCCTATATACTAGTAGGTTGACAAAAGGGATCGAGAGACATCAAACTGTCATCCTATCAAATTGGTCAATACACTAACACAATAGTCAGTACACAAACAGACCCCGGTGTGAGTGTATGGACTGTTAGTGTATGGACAAATAGTTCATCATCTGGTCACCAGGGTGCAGATGTGTATATGATGCCTGTGCACTGTAGTCTAGTTGAAAGGTCTTCTAACTCACATTCATGGCACAAAGCTGGGCCTACATCATTCTAGAAGTGTTAGTGTATTGACTGCTATTATAAATTCTGTTAAAAATTGCCATACAAACCTGAACAATGCTGGAAAACTACCACAATATGAAATTCAGTGTTTCCCTCCCTTGAACTTGTGGGATTCCCACAATGCACTGCAGTCATCTCAGTAGAATAGTTCTGTCCATTTTCCTCAGGTGTCTCTAGTAGTTAGTACTGTTGGGCCCAATCCCAATTCTAATTTCTACCCCTCCCCCTTCCCCTTGGCCCTTCCCCTTGAAACTGAGCTACAAGGGATAGGGCTTGAAATTCAACCCTTACGTATTGGGATAGCCCTTCAACGATCGCATACGTCATCGCGTGCCTCCGTCAGCGTTTACGTTAGCAAAACGCGACCAAATGCGTCATTGGCTGCGACCAGCCGCTACAGTCAGAGGCAGAAATCTCTGCTGGCAGGGTGTGATTTGTTAACTAACACCACTGAATGGGATATCTTTGGCGCTTCGTGCACCACATCCGACAGAATGAGGTGTCAGAACACTCATGTAAACAATAAAAGCGAGAATAACAGAACAAAACGTACGCAGTAAAGCAACCGAAAACAATACTCACTCCCAAAGCTTTTTAGCAGCAGCTTGGATTTCAGAAATCGCTGCTCATTCTCAGCTCGAAAGCGAATCAAGCGGCGTGTTTCCTCTGGATAACAACTTAAAACACGTAAATAATGGAGAAAATACATTTATGACAATCTTTCGCCGCGGGAACCGCCATCTTTCTGAAATCCGCATGAAATCTCGCTGAAATCCGCATGGCATTGTGGGAAATCACTCAAACCCCTTCGTTCGGAGTCAGCTCCAGGAAAATCTCCGTTTGGAGGGGTACAGAAGCCCTACCCCTTCCCCTACCCCTCCGCGTTAACTGGGATTGGGATACCCCTACCCCTTCACGTGAACGCGCAAAATGGAGGGGAAGGGCCAAGGGGTTGGTCCAAGGGGTGAAATGGGATTCGGCCTTAGTGTACTGACTTAATTACTTAGGACACCAAAAATCAGTTTCTTGGCGGGAAAATTTCTGACTAGTATTGGAAATATTTTCAAAACGTGCTTTTCTTCATGCTGCATGGACAATATTGATCATATATAAATGGGTGACAAAATAATACCAATAAATATTTTTCAGCAAGGGTTTATTTTCCTTCTGGGATGTATGAGGCACGCATTTTGGACCCCCTTGGGTACTTCCAATGAAAAATTCTACCAACACCTATTATATTTGAGTGGATAAAATTTAATATCAATTAATTTTTATAATCAATAGGAAGGCATATGAACACAGACACCCTGATTTTATTTAAAGGCCTGGGCCCTGTACTACGAAGTGGGTTTTCTGGCTTACCAGGGTAACTTCGAGAGTAACTTGATCACGTGCAGCGTAACTTCCCGATTAACCCATACTACGAAAGTTGGCTATGTTCAAACCGAGGTATGCTGCCATGGCAACTTGCGCTGCATCTCAAACCTGCTCGTCTCAGGTTATGTTCTTGGTTAACCCGAGGTTTCCGATTAACCACACCCTTTTTAAACACCACCTCTCCACCGACATTTCCTCTAGAGACAATGCCAGCGTAGAGATGGGATTTATGGCTCTTTGATGGGATCCGCATCTTTGTGATCCGTTCTTTGAAAAGAGCCGTTCACAAGACTGGCTCATTCGGCTCTTTTTAAATATTTATTCAGTTTTAAGAAGACAGCGTCTAAAGAAGCCAGATCCCTCTGCTTAGACAGTGACATCAATATTTCTGGACATACCTTTTATATAAAGCAACCTAGACTTCCATTATTGTAACCCCTAAACACTCATAAATAACCATTAAAAAACAATGAGGGCTTCAATGAATGTCCATGCAGAACGGCTTTTCTGTAAAAAAAAAAAAAAAGAACGCAAGAATATTTTATAGAAAAACACTTGTTTTACAAAAATACAAAATAGATACAACTACAATAAATATAACACAAGAACTAGTTATCACACAAGAACATTTTAATAGAAAAAAACAAACTTTCTATATTAAAAATTTTGAAATTGTAACAAAAATAGATACAACTAAACAGTCAGATAAATAGATAGTTATAACAAGAACACAAGATTATTTTAATAGGAAAAAACAAACTATTAATGCAAAAAATATATTATTAGAAAAATAGATACAACTAGACAAACAGATAAATAAATAAAATACACAAAAATAGAACAAACAAAATGACGATAGAATAAATTAAATGAACGTCCGTGCAAAGTAGTTTTCCCACAATATTATCATTAATATCACACAACAACATTATAAACTATATGCAAAACAATTTGAACTATTAGGCAAACAGATAAAACTTGAATAAATAAAAGGCAAATGAATGCTTGCTTGCACACACACCCCATTATGAATGATGTTTTTATATTTCATTTTCACCTGTTGCCAGGTGCGTTTGGCACTGCTGCTGCCTCTGAAATGTTCACAGGACCGACACCAACTCAGTCAAAGGGACTGAACAGTCAGTCATCCTAATTCATGTGACTCTGTGCACAGATCAGCTTAAGTAGGCGACTCCATGAATTTACCATACCAAATTTTATTCAGGATTTTTCGGACATTAAACAAGCTATATATGACTGGGGCCACGTCGAAGGACCATTTTCTGTGACTTGTGATTGATCATGAAGCTTCTCTCATCCTATACTTCTGTTCTGGAACATGTAGAAGGGAGAATGTACTCGCGCATTTACCCGATCGGCAATTCGTTGCCAACATGCTTGCCGCTCCTTATTGGCAGCCGCTGTGTTAGATTTTGCTCTTAATGTTGTTTTGAACTCCTCGTAGCTTTGCATTATGACAGCGCATTCTTCCTCCGTGAAGTGCGGCGACCGTGCCATTGTGAACAGTGAACGCGCATTAACCCTGATTAGGTTAAACCAGGTTCAACAAATCAACTTCATAACTGGCGTCGTAGTACCGTTTAACCCCAAACAAGATAACCAGGTTTTGTCAACCCCGGTTTAGCGGGGGAACCCTGGGTAGGTTAACCTCCGTTCGTAGTACAGGGCCCTGGTCTCAGAATACTTGTTAAGTGAGGTGACACCAATTTGCAACTATAGTGGAGAACCACCCATCTCTGGGAGGAACCAGAACGAGGTCTCCAGTCCTTCAGTGTCCTGTGAGCTGAGATGCTGAAGATCGGTGTCTGATTTAGCAGCAGGAAAGCTGGTTTGAGTTGCTAAGCCCTGTTTATTTCCATCGTTGCTCTCTGCGGTGTCCAGACGCTTTGTTAATTAAACAAATGAATTTAACAATCTTGACTTCGTTCTCAGGTCAGATTAGCAAAGCGAGTTAACTGTACTGGCTCTCGACACCTCCAAGGTGACCCCGGCGAGCTCCTGCTCTCTCCTCCCACACTCATGAAGCCAGTTATCAGTTTTCCTTCTGCTTTTGCATCCAACAGTAAAAGGGAACTAAATTCAGGTGGGAACTAATATTACTGTGAGCAGGGAGCTGAAGTACCGCCGGACCCCACACCCTGTCGGATCGGACCGGCCAGCGTTTGGATTTCTTCCTTTTATAGCGTCAAACCTGCACAGAGTTGAGTAAACCTCAGTTAAAATGTGCGTAGATGGGGGAAGAAAAACATGCAGTGGTCACTTTATCACGCTCCAGTGTGACCAGTAACAGATCGTTACTCACTCAAGGCGGAGATCATTAATAACCACGAGCTACTTTTAGTCACTGAAGTGTTCATTCTGATTGGAAATGAGTCACTAGTCCTGTGTTTTGTTTTGTTTTGTTTATGCAGCCCAAGAAGAAGAAGAACATCTCCCATGATGCCTTTGGCACTAAATTTGGCCGCCTGCACATGCAGAAACAGGACCTCAGCAAACTGCACACGCGCAAGATGAAGGGACTGAGGAAGAGGAAGGAAGCCGTTTCCAAGGAAACCGGAGAGACAAGATCGCCTAAGAGATCCAAAACTCAGGAATAAAGGCATTTTCTGAACCTTTTATTGTTATCGTGTTTTTTAAAGGGAAAAAAAACCCCTCTTCAGTCTCTGAGTCCACAGCAGGTTCAACTCTAGTCAGTCAGAGTCGCATCACCTCTGCAGCACATCTGTATGGTTCATTGGACACATTTTGGGGTGTTTTTTATTTGTGAAGGTTTTGAGTTCTAGATCACACCCTGGCCCTTTAAAAATAACAACAACTGCTGAACATCCTCACTTTCACTCTGTAGTGCGCGTCACTACTTTTCACCACTAGATGGCGCTGAAATGAAAGTTTGGCGCACCCCACACAGTTCAGCAGAGGGCCAGGTCACTTGTTCATCTGCGTTTCCATCAAACCCCGGTTGAGTTGTGAGCTGAAATTGTTGGAATGAGTTTAGCTGGAGGGTTGGGGAGAATGGGTGGGTTTGTTTGTGAGTGCGTGAACAGTTTGGTGATGACAGCGCTGATGTTTTGATGTTTATCACTCCTCAGTCAGTGGAGGATGACATTTCTTTCAGGTTCAAGGTTCTACGAGGTCATCTTTAAACAAAGTACCTACAGCTCTGTGGAATGCTGTCGGATGAAGAAGTGCGTACAAAAGAATGTGAAATACTATACAGTGTGCGTGTTAGGATGCATCAGTTGCCCTCACTTTCATAAAATCTGATGCGTTTTTGTTCACGTGTTCCTTTTCACCAATAAAGACATCCTGTAGAATTTTTTGACCATATTCAAAAGTCTAATGGTGGTTCATTTTTTGCCAAAAAACGCTTTTGTTTTCGCGTAAGGTTTGAATCACAATGTTGGACTCCGTTTATTGATTTCTTGCGAGCCAGAGATCATGTTAAAAACCTTTGCGTTTAAAAGTAGTTGAACAATGATTCAATGAACAGCTAAAACTCAAACTGTGCTTGATTAATATATTTAGAATATGTACTAAGATATTTGCTCTACTCTATAAGGTGCCGTAATGTTTCATGAAAATTGATCGAAATTTTGTCATAAAATAGCAGCTTTTTCCATAACTTTGAGCTCCTGGTGCCGCCATTAAACTTTTAAATTTTGTCAAAATATTTCACCCAGTGTGTTTTCTTACCAAAAGGAACATAAAAACAAAAATGCATCATGATCGGAGGAACTTTTCATTTTAGGCAACTGATGCACCCTAGTGTGTGTGTGTGTTGGGATTTTTCATTTTAACCCCTTTAATAAAACAGGAATAAATCTGATTAACTTTATTTAAAAAGGCAACCAGTTCACTACTGTGAGTGTATTCAATATACAGGACAAATAACGTGTTCACAAATCCATTTTAAAATCACATCTTTCCTTTAAGTAAAAAAAAAAATAGTATAATAAATTGTGCAGGTTTGCTGAGGAATGTGTAACGTTCAGGGTTTTTTTGTCTGTGAAGATTCTCAATCATCCAGGTCATAGTACACTGTGGGTGGTAGAAATGAGCAACTGGACTTGCTTGCTTGAAAATTCTTGTAAACGTTTCACCTCTTGTCCAAAAGGCTTCCTCAGTTCTGTCTGACTAATAGGGAGTATCAGATATTTTTTGATGATCTGAAATATCTGATACTCCCTATTAGTCAGACAGAACTGAGGAAGCCTTTTGGACGAGAGGTGAAACGGTTTCAAGAATTTTCAAGCAAGTCTAGTTGCCCATTTCTACCACCCACAGTTCAGGGTTTTTCTTTCCCTACGTGAACAAATTTTACACACCACACACAAGCCAAGTTTGAACAGGAACGTATCCTCGGGGTTTGTTGTAGGGTTCTACATAGAACCTTTGAGGATTCCCCAAGAGGAGAGAACACACACACAAAGCCTAAAGTTTTTTTTCCTAGTCTAATAGTGACACTATTTTTCGTATTTTTAGGGCTGTTCAACAGTGTGAAGTCAAAACCGTGGTGGTTTTAGTTCACATGACCCTGAAGGGAAAGTGCAGTGTGCAGGAATGTTGATATTTCCCCTGTTCTCGTCCTCAGCCACACCCTGTTAGTGAGAGAACTCTCAGGCTGATGGAGCACACACACACACATCTAGACAACTGAAATGCTCATGCAGGTAGTTGTGGTTAATTGTGTGTGTGTCTGTGAGACTGTCAGCGGGCAGGCGGAGTGGTTGTGATTCCCCCACTGCATGTTATCAGTTTGCTGACAGAAGGAAACAGACACTTTCTCACAGGAAACACACTGCAGCTGGGTTTCTTTCTGCAGACAGATGGGGTGCCAATACTTTATTACTGGGGTGTAAGAAATGGACTACAGTGTGTGTGTGTGAGAGAGAGAATTTTTGGATGTGATCACCTTCATTCCCCTCTGAGCCATGTGCTGCTGAGTCAGTGACTCCATCCTGCCAAAAAGAGTGAGGAGGAAATGGAGGCCTGGCTGAGCCCTCAGCTGGAGATCGTGCAGATACTTCACTTTTATTTGCATGCCGCAGGAAGCTCTGTCAGTGCTTTATAAGCACCTTATATCCGTCCTGTATGCAACTAACGGTGCTGAACAATTAAAAGTCTTCATTAAACCTTTATATTTAAATCAGGACATAGTGGGTGGGTTTATTATTACTCTACTATTATTAACACTGCATTCATTTCTGGGAAGGAGGCTGCGTCCCGTCCAATCACATCGCTACTTTTATGAATACGCAAACCTAACCACGCCCACTCTGCCTATGCATCTATTTATGGCGGAGCTGCGCGTCAGTGCCCCGCTAGTAATGATCGGCAGAGATTGGAACCCGATCACCGCGCACACAGAGCATGTCTGCGCCAAGCAGCTCGTAGCTTAGTGCAGAGTTGCGCGACGCAGTTTACAGGAACCCCATCAAGGAGACCCCGCTAAAGGATGACAGAAGACCGAGCCGGGAAGGAGCCCGACACGGCTGAGGACCCCGAGCCCGCGGTACCGCTGGAGGACTCTGAGCTGAACCCCGAGGAGAAGTGTCTGACCGGGCCGGAGCAGCAGCAGCAGTGCGGCGGAGATGGAGAGAAAGAGCCCGAGTTTGAGCACCCCGAGGGCGGCTGGGGCTGGGTGGTCATGCTCGCCTCTATGTGGTGTAACGGGTCTGTGTTCGGAATCCAGAACGCTTTCGGAATCTTATTTGTGTCCCTGCTGAAAGAGTTCGGATCCGAGGACGATGAGGACCTGCGCTTCAGGACAGGTACCGCCTCACCTCACCTCACCTCAGCTTTTTACCTCAGGCAGCGCCGGTTAAGTTTTACCTCAGGCAGCGCCGGTTAAGTTTTACCTCAGGCAGCGCCGGTGCTGTTAGCCACAGGCTAACCCTGTTCGGCACCGCTGAGGCGCTCGAGCGCGCGCGTGGAGCAAAGTTCGCGCCAGATGGCTGCGCGCGCGCGCTGAGACGCTCCCGGTGTGTCACATACACGCGCAAATCCCGCCTTTAACCCGCTTTCATCATCAACAACAACAACAACAACAACAAACACTGCAGCACTGTGAGTGTGTGTGTGTGTGTGTGTGAAGTGTTGACGCGTGGCACGTGCTTCGACAAGAGGTCTCTCTCTTTCTCTCTCTTTTAAAACTCTCCCCTCATCATCCATCTGCCTCGGGACTCGACCACATACACCTCAGGGACTCCCCGACTGCAGCCTCATTCATACCGTTAGTCAGAGTGTGCTCATGATGCTTTTGTGTTCCAAAGATAAAAAAAAAAAGTTCGTTATCAGAAACTTCTCATCTACCTGTGGACTTTTAAAGCGGAAGTGGCGTCAGTTTCCCGTTGGAGGGCACGTGTTTGTGTCAAACTACCGTATGTGCTGGGGATTTTATAGACCCTTTTCAGTCACGTGACCTTCGTAAACGCGACCGCCATTTTGGACATGTAGTGGACTTCGGCTCGAATCAGTTTGAATGCGAGGAAGGCGACAAACGAAAAACATAAAAGAAAAAGGAGCGAGATGCAGAAAACACCTTCACTATCCAGCGACGTAGGGCAGGGGTGTCAAACCTGATCCATAAAGGGCCGTGTGGCTGCAGGTTTTCATTCCAGCCATGCAGCAGCACCCTGATTTGGCTTATTCAATCAACTGACACACCCACCCTTTAATCAAGGGTGGGTGTGGCTGCAAGTATTTGACTGTGTGAAGACAGTTCAGTTGATTGAATGAGCCAAGTCAGGTGTGCTGCTGCATGGCTGGAATGAAAACCTGCAGCCACACGGCCCTTTATGGATCAGGTTTGACACCCCTGACGTAGGGCATTTACAGGGCGAGCAGAGGGAGAGGGATTTGCAAAAATTGAGGTTAACAGGCTTAGAGAACGACGTTTACCTGCTTCCACCAGGATTGTTCACTGACGTACGGAAGTACACGAAGCCCTCGTCTTTACCTGACTTCGGCCCACATGATCTGTATACCTATGTCGTTAAAAACCCATTGCCATACACATACACGCCAACGTCCGAGGTTCCGGAGCGCACTCCGGCTTGCTCCAGGAGTGCTCCGGCCGAGGTTACGGAGCGCGCTCCGGCTTGCTCCGGAGCAAGCCACTTAATTTGAGGGCAACCTCGGCCGGAGCACTCCAGGAGCAAGCCGGAGCGCGCTGCTTAATTTGAGAGGGAGCAAGCCGGCGCGCGCTCCGGAACCTCGGACGTTGGCTCCGGCAGCTATTTATACTGGATCCGGTGTAAATAGCTGCCGGATCATAATTACAGTAAACTAGTAAATGGGCAATTCCATGTAAATGTCAACCTCACCATGCAAAAATAAAGCAATATGTAATACATCAAAACCACTCCCAGAGATATCACCTAGGCCTGTATTTTACAGATGTGAATAAGTTGAACCAATTTGTCACAAGAATTGTTCCCTTCGCCTTATTATGTCAGTCTTTCTTTCTTATAATGTAAAACCCAAGCTAAAATCAACTTTGATCATGTACAATTCTATATTATTGCCACAAGACAGCAAAACAATAGCCATCCTAAATATTATTTAAGAACTTTGATAGTTTTAGCTGATATTTAGAGTTTTTCAAAGGGTTATGGTGGTTAAATTGCTGATTTTCTAAACGTATGCCATGTCTATTTCAGACGCGTCACATCCATAACGGAATTTCGTCACATCCAGAACGCTGACTTTTCCTTCCGAAACTCTGCATGAAATACAAAATATTTTAAACGAAGATTTTTTAATATTCACCTTGGACCCCTCTATCAAATGGATATCTCCATTTCGACATTAGGTTTACAATTTCACAGAGTTTGATAAAAATCTACAGTCACCCAAGAAAAGTGATACTTTTTCTGTCACATCCATAACGCATCTTTTATTGGCGTTTTCTGGCATGCCCTAGATGTACTATGGGAATTGTTCTTGTTCTATCACTTCTCCAGTATGGTACAGCCTTAAAATATGCAACACCTGTTTAAATACTGGGGGACAATAAAACATGCACTGGGTCATTTGTTGCCATTTTGAGTTCAAGTGTCACGTCCATAACCCTGGAATTGCTCAAATACAGTAAAGGAAAAACTTGAGACTGAAAGGTTTTAACAGTCATCCAAATGACTGAACGTAAACATTGCTATAGTAACATACCAGCTACTTGTTGACATTAGCTAGTCAACAATAGCTACTACAGAAGAACAAAGAGGTTACAATGGGTTATTTTAACCTATTTGGTTACACACTCGCCGCCACAGAATGTTAACAGCAATGTCATGGCTTTTCTGGCTAATTTTATTCGTCTTACCTCCAACAAAGTGGTCACTACACAAGCGTTGGTATGCCAAGGGCTGCCAATCTGTTAATGGCCGCTATCCATCTTCTCCGTCGGGATCTGATAAAATGATAACCCTTGCCTTGTTTGTTGATGGTTACTACATCCAGGTGCACAACAATATAGTGGCATGATGGAAGTCTTGCTGAAAGTAAAAACTTTCTTTGCTGCCGTTCCTCAATGTTGGCTGTGGTAAACTACTGGTAGTACACGTCCAAAATGGCGGCCGCGTTTGTCGTGACGTCACGTGGAAAGGGTCCATAGACCCCTTCGCATGTTTGTAAACAAACCGACCGTTGCCAGGATGCGCGCGCAGCCTGGACTCAGAAACAATGGCGCTGCCCATGGACCGGCATTATGAGCTGTCAGATTATGTCAGGGGTGGGCAATTAGTTTTTCCATGGGGCCACATGAGAAACAGAAAATTTTGTGGAGGGCCGGACCAAAAGGCTGAACTAAATTCTGCATAATATTAATTGTATTTCTTTATATAAAACAATAAATAACATTGTTTTTACAAGCTGCTAAGACTGGTAAGAGTATGGAAAAAAACGAGGTTGCCTTACAAAAAAATTCATTTATTCAATCAAATTTCCCAAAACAATGGTTAACAAAATGTGAACGTTTGTAACATATTTTTTTTTCAGTCACATTCACCACAAAACACAATAAAGACATCACAATATTGTCTTTCTACTCCAAATATCAAGCAAGATACATCATATTATAATAATGATGCCCACATTTGTAGTCTAATCACCTTTGGTGTTTTTCAGTTTTTTATTTGTTCAGTGAGAGAAATCTAGTCTCTGTTGGTCTTTAACGAGTGCATCAGAGTCAGATTAAATGTCTGAGGTGGAGATGTGAAGCACAGCTGACAGATGATCATCAGTCGATTCGGTGTAGGTATCAGATTGGCTCCGGCGCCTGCTGGGGATGTCACAATATGTGATTGGCTGGACCGTTTGAAAGATGACGTACAAGTTTGTGGTTGGTCTGGACAAATTACGGAAGTAGTTATCGCGGGATTAGGTTTCGGGGGATTTCATGTCCTGTTCATGTCGCGCGCATTGTTTTTGTTGAACACAACTTCAAAATAAAAGCAATGCACATTCAGTCCATGCATGAGGTAAAATTAGAAAATACATTTATTTTGGAATTTCTAATTAACCTTACGCGGGCCGGTCAGAATGAACTAAAGGGCCGCAAAATGCCCAGGTCTGGGTTATGCCAAACAATTGTCGTTACAAGATCGAGAATGCTACATAAATAAGTTAACTCTAACAAGTGGACACCGCCTACCGGATCCGCATTTAATTAAAGAGTGGACGGACGATGTTAGTACTGTAAGTTCCCTGGTATACAATGGCCAGATATATACTCGTACCTTATTGACCAGACTTCAGTGTACACCCACGAAAAACTTCGTGCCTACAAGTCTTTACACGCATATGATTATGTGCGGGCATGTACAACTTGATTAACAATGGGACATTCATATTCATTTTGTTTTAATCAAATTATGCCAGTGATGTGATGGCAATGTGGCTTTAGCTACAACAGCAAATACCAACACTAAACAGCAATTTGCAGGAGGTGATGGCATGAAAGGAATGATAGTGTAAAGAGTGCAGCTAAGAGAAATCAGAGCTGCGTAAAAAGCGATAGGCAGAGAGCAGAAATGAAACTGAACGGGGCGGGAGCTAGGTTAGAGCAGTCAGCGTAAGTTGGCATTTAGAGTGAGGGCACACAATTTTACCTTTCCATCCTTGCTTTAAAATTGTGATTTTCGGCATACGCAAATAATGACGGCACAAAATCTGGACTGCTTGAGTCAAGCGAGACCTCTCCTACAAACAAAACTGCATGCAAAGCTAAGTTAACATGCTAACAATATTCATTACATTGTGTAACTATGACCCAGCTAATCAGACAAACGTTACCAAAGTATTTTGCTACATCAATAAACGAAGACTAGAAAGAATAAAAAAGAAAGATTTAATAAATAGCCTGATCTTACCTGTGATGAAGTGGGCGCTGCAAACCCGCGCATTTTTGATAGTGCTTTCATCCCAGTCTACACGTTTGATGGCTTGTAGCCATAGACGTCAGCGATTTTTTTTTTTTTTTTTTTTTTGGAATAGGTGAGATCCTGCTGGAATTCTGAACATTTTAACCCCATCACTGCTACGATTCTGACACCCGACAACACAACAACTAGGCATTTCTGAGTCTTTTTTGGGTCCAGGCGCAATTTCCGCTTGCGTATGAATGATGTTTACTGCGAAGGGGTCTATTGAAATAAAAAAGAGGTATATATATATATATATATATATATATATATATATATATATATATATATATATATATATATATATATATATGTGTGTGTGTATATGAGAGAAAAATAGTTGGGGGAGTGTGTATTAGGGTGCATCAGGCTACGTTCACACTGCAGGCTGAAGTGACTCAAATCCGATCTTTTCGCCCATATGTGACCTGTATCCGATCTTTTATTGACAATATGAACGACACAGATCCGATTTTTTCAAATCCGACCCAGGCCGTTTGGATATGTGGTCCTAATTCCGATTCCTATCCGCTCTTTTCATATGCGACTTCAGTCTGAACCGCCAGGTCGCATTCATCCGACTTACACGTCATCAACAAGCCACAAATGTCACTATTCTGCGCTGAAGTAGGCGGCGGGTCTCTCAAAAAAACTTAGAACAACATGGCGCATAATCACGGGCGCAGATAGAGGGGGTGACTCGTCCCACCCAGATTTAAATTCACCTCGCTCGGTCCCCCCCACTTATAGGGAGGAAAAAACGTCTATGCTGTCTTTCTTTGCATAAGGCAAACCTCACGGAAAAATCAAAAGACTAATTACCATTCGGTTTATTGAGGTGCACGGCAGTGTATACATAGTTACAACAATTCACATAAAACAAAACAAAGACTGATATTCGGTTGATTGAGCTGCGCAGACTGCACAGGTTGCGAGCTCGAGCTTGGTTGCTATGGTAACCCACAACAAGTTTGACAGGCATATCGGGGTTGGTTTGCTGGCAGCTTTGTCCCCCCCAGTTCAAAAAACGTATCTGCGCCCCTGCGCATGACATCAATGCGAGGGACGCTTCGGGCTGTGAAGGTTCTGAATCTTCTCAATGGAAGGACGCAGAGGTTAGGGAGCTGATTTCCATTTGGGGGGATGCAGCTATTCAAGCTAGATTGGATGGGTCATACCGCAACCGGGCGGTTTTACTTCCGTAAACACTGGCCATGCTCACTGCGTGTGACGTCATCGTATCCTGCAGTGCGCATGCGGAACACTTTTAGGTCGCTTTTCGTTCATACTGAGGATCACATACAAGTCGCATATATTTGTTAATGTGAACGACCTCACAAAAAAATCGGATTTCACAAAAAAATCGGAATTGAGCATTAAGCCTTGCAGTGTGAACGTAGCGTCAGTCGCCCCCTAAAAATGAAAAGTTCCTCCGATCATGATGCATTTTTGTTTTTATGTTCCTTTTGGTAAGAAAACACACTGGGTGAAATATTTTGACAAGATTCAAAAGTTTACTGGTGGCACCAGGAGCTCAAAGTTATGGAAAAAGCTGCTATTTTATGACAAAATTTCGATCACTTTTCATGAAACATTACGGCACCTTATAGAGTAGACCAAGACTCCGTTCAGACTGCACCCTGAAACGACCCATATCCGATTTTTTTGCCCATATGCGACCTGTATCCGATTTGTTATTGACAATCTGAACGACACGGATCCGATTTTTTCACATGCGACCCAGGCCGCTTGGATATGTGGTCCTAATTCCGATGCATATCCGATATTTTCACATGCGACTGCAGTCTGACCGGACAGGTCGCATTCCTGCGACCTACACGTCATCAACAAGAGACAAACGTCACTATTCTGCGTTGGCTAATCCCGCCTCTTTGGTGGAAAACCAACATTTGTACAGTTTTCAGAATTTAAATAGACTTTTATAGAATTGATCAAGCTAATGGTGGATTTGGTAGGGACCTGGATGTTTATCTGTTAGCCTGATTAAATAAAACAGTTTCTATAACTGATTTATAACTTAAACCATCCTGGATTATAAGATTGTTCTGGAAATTTCCAGTAATTTGACACCTTCGGTCTCATTAGTCTGCTGCCCACATTAATCAGATTATTGTGTGAGTTCCGCCGCCGCCACAAAAACCACATCGCCAGGTCTCGCCTCATCTCCATCGCAAACTACACTGGTGTTTCTGCACCTTGAGCCAGCGCTGAGAGAAGCTGCAGAATTCAGCCGGCTATAAACAATCTAAATAAATATTTATAAAAATGTAGAAAAATTTTTTATTAATATGACGAAATAAATATGTGCAAATTATTAAGCCTGAATTAAGAGTTTGGTAATACAGCGGCCGTATCCCAAATGACTGCCTACTGAAGCTCGAGTGCACTATATAGAGTTTAAAAATCCATTACTTCCTAGTAACGTAGTGCACTTGTATAGAAATTAGAGAGACATTTAGGAGTCAACCCTCGTTACCAGGCTACACGTTTTCATTTCAGTTCAGAAACAAAAACACACACGAGACCTCACACTTTAACACTAACCAGATAATTAAACAAACAAACAAACAAAAAAATCATTAAACTTGAAGAGTGCGCTTTTTTTTTTTTGTTTACGTATTACGTAGATGTGCTTATTACGTGTCAATTTGCGCATGCGGGACACTTTTGGGTCGTTTGCCGTTCATATTGGAGATCGCATACAAGTCTCATATAAGTGGTAATATGAACGGCCTAACAAAAAAATCGGATTTCACAACAAATCGGATATGGGTCGTTTCAGGTTGCAGTCTGAACGTAGTGCAAATATCTTGCACTACGTTCACACTGCAAGGCTTAATGCTCAATTCCGATTTTTTTGTGAGGTCGTTCACATTAACAAATATATGCGACTTGTATGTGATCCTCAGTATGAACGAAAAGCGACCTAAAAGTGTTCCGCATGCGCATTGCAGGATACGACGACGTCACACGCAGTGAGCATGGCCAGTGTTTACGGAAGTAACCTAAAGTTTCCTGTGTATGACAGTAGCCAGCATGGAGTACCTGGCGATGATGCAGTTGTTGCGACGGAGCCAGAACATGCACTGATGTTAAGGAGGAGGTTGAGAAGGAAGAGGGCAAGGGTTTTGGCTCAGGTGTTCTGCGGGGTAGTGACTGCAACCTCCGTTCAAAGGAACATCAAAGGCATGATGTAACTTTTTTTGAGAGACCCGCCGCCTACTTCAGCGCAGAATAGTGAGGTTTGTGACTTGTTGATGACGTGTAAGTCAGATGAATGCGACCTGGCGGTTCAGACTGAAGTCGCATATGAAAAGATCGGATAGGAATCGGAATTAGGACCACATATCCAAACGGCCTGGGTCGGATTTGAAAAAATCGGATCTGTGTCGTTCATATTGTCAATAAAAGATCGGATACAGGTCGCATATGGGCGAAAAAATCGGATTTGAGTCACTTCAGCCTGCAGTGTGAACGTAGTGTTAGGGTGTATTCAGACCAGGATAGTTCACTTGCTTTGGTCCGAACCAAATGTTTATTTATTTATTTTTTTCATTTTGGTGCGGTTCGCTTTCACACTGTACATTTTAGTAAGCGGACCAAAATCTGTCAACAAAGCCACGCGCCCTGAGGTCGTTCAGCTATTGGTCAGAGATGACACGCGCACAAAGCGTTAAGTTCAAAAGTAGTCATGGAGGCTTTCCGTGCTGTTATTCTTTTTAATGTCATCAAAGCTATACGTTTTTTCCAGTTTTTACTGTTTTCACAATTGTGCGATTACTATGCTGTTGTACAAGTAATTTATCAACGACAACGACAAAGGGCAAGGCGGCTACAGAGGACGGCGCTGATGAGCGCACATCATGTTGTGACAGTTCTGGCTCTTCACGCAATAGATTTAATTTCTTTTTTTGCGTCGCTAGTACCGCCACTTTTTGAAAGAATGTCCCTGATTTTAATGTAGGTCTGACGGAGTTTCTTCACTTTTAGCCGACATTGTTCTGGGGAGCGCGTGAACCCCTTCTCCTTCATTTTCTCACTGAATACAGCAAACACCGGTTTCCCCCACAGTCCAAAGACATGCAGGTTAGGTTAACTGGTGACTCTAAATTGACCGTAGGTGTGAATGTGAGTGTGAATGGTTGTGTGTCAGTCTTGCGATGACCTGGTGACTTGTCCAGGGTGAACCCCGCCTCTCACTCCAGCCCGCAACCCTGTACAGGATAAGTGGCTACAGATAATGGATGGATGGACAGATGGAGTTATAAAGCTAATAGCTAAAGTTGTGGTTGGTGTTCAGTCAGTTGGCATAGCAACAGGAAAATGTTCACATAATCAAACCTGATGAAACGCACTTCTCAGTAATTCATGTTTACACTCTTGTTCAAAGTCTGAGTTGGATCACAGATGTGCCGGTATGTGCTGAGTACACACACACACACACACACACACACACACACACACACACACACACACAGTGAGCTGTAATGGGATATATGGATGTAATATGGGGTGAAAATTGCATCAGCAATAGGTCCGTCCAGCTGTCTACACACACACACACACACACACACACACAGTTTCTATTTATATATGAAGGTCTATCTCTGAGCTGCAAAGATACTATCAAATTAGGAACCCAACTTCAACTTATCTTTTTCTGTTTCTCTCTCTCTCACACACACACACACACACACACACACACACACACACACACACACACACACACACACATATCCAGTTCACAAATGTGATCTCTGACCCATGTGATTAAAGGTTGCGAGTGCTTTATCCTGGCTGACGGTCAGGCTCCGTCTCCAGCGGAGCGCCAGCTTTGTGTTTAATCTCTCAGTAAGGTGTAAATCCTGTGTAATTGTCTAGGAAACAGCGTTTACTGCGGCTGAAAAGGCTCAGAGTGGGGATTAGGGAGGCAAGACAGGCTAATCGCACAGTGGTGGGGCAGATTTGCGAAAAATAAAGGGTACATGTCGAGACAGGAAGGGAAGGCGGCCTGTTTTCGCAGGGTAAAGTGTATTTGCGGTAGAACCTGAGACAAGGTAGCTTGAGGAATGAAGTATAAATTTGGTGAGTAATGAATGGTAGTATTGAGGGGGCAGATTTAGAGGGAGGGGTCAGGACTGGCATATTACACCGTTAGAGGGTAGATTTGGGGGAAGAAAAAGTGTACTTGTTTTGTGCATGAATGGTAAAAGCGTAGGGGTGTGTGAGGGAGGAGGGGCGTATTTTGTTGGCTGGTCTGATTTTGGAGGGTAAGAGAAGGATGTAATTGACCTGGACCTGAGGGGTAGATTTGTTGGATGGAGGGGAGTTTTTAGGTAGAAAGAGACATATTTTAGAGAAAGCATAGATTTGGGGTACAGGAAGAGTTTATTTAGATGTGTGTGTGAGAGAGAGAGAGAGAGAGAGAGAGAGAGATCATCGAAGGTGTTTCTCCTGAAGCTTCTTCATCCTGAGACACAAAAATAAAACCCATATTTACAAATGAAGCAGTGTGTTTTAAACCCAGGCGAAGAAAATGCACACGGACTGCAGCGCTGCAGACGTTGAGTTGTTCATGAACACTGTTTGAGCTCAGAAGTTGTGTTCAGGTGAAGTTCACTGACTGCTGGAAGGGGGCGGGCACACACACACCATCCCATTTTCGGTAAGAAGAGAGTGGTTACACAGATTATGAGGTCACCAGAAGCAGCCAATCAGAGTTCGGCGTGAGGGGGTGGAAGAACAGCGCTCATGTGCGTCCAAAAAAAACATCAAACTGAATCAATCACTTGAGGACTTCTGCTGGTGGATTTGTGTAGGTGGCATACACACGTACCGGGATGGAGAGGGATTGTAGAGAACATTCTCTCTCTCGCCATACTCATAGAAAGGAGTACTGGAGTACGAGTATTGTGATATTTTTTAGGATTTGATTTTGATTTAAATAAACTTTTAATAGAAATCCTTATAAATCCATGAAACATGGACTCATGGCCTCAGTTCCAGCTTCCTCACCCACACACTGTCTGTGGATGTGTTCCATCTGCTCTGCTCGCTGTATAGATGATGCAATAGCCTCGTCTGCATTGGTTCTGCAGTGAGTCAGCAAATTGAACTCGAAGCTCTTTCTCTGCAGAGACAGAAAGCAGTGCAGGACACTTCTGGATGTTTCCATCACTCATTAATAAACATGTTGACATTAAAGTGTGGGTGTTTGTCTCCATAAAGTAAATCACTGGGACATGTGTTTGCTGTGAATTGAAGCCACATGTCCCTAGCCTGGCTAACGCGACTTCGAAGCTCTCCGAGCATTTGGTCTGGCCAAGCTATTAAGCCAAACCGTTTCCCAGAGCCCGTGGTTGACCCGCCTCCCTGAAATGCCTCAGTTTGCTACTGGTCGAAGCCAGAAAAGGCTGTGATGACGCTTAAACCAATCACATCACTATTTCCTCTGACGTATGTGACGCGACGGAGTAGATTAAACTCGTACCGAAGCCGGTCGGGATCAAGGCGAAAACGTCCTTCCTTTCAATAAATACCTCCAGGGCTGCTCTTTGCTCTGTTTTCAATGAGAACTTCCCGTTGAATGCTTTCAATACAGCATCTACCGCTGTGTTAAAGGCTTGCCGCTGCTCCATGTTCGTGATGTGAATGAAGCGCTTCCGGCATAGATTCTGTAAACAATCTATGGCTTCCGGTTGCAGTTCTACTACGTCACTGCCTTGAACACGCCTCTACCCAGGGCCGTTGGAGATGCTCAAAGTTGATTGGTTCCCGATTTTTCGGGAGCTTGGAAATGCTGTAGATAGCCTGCCTGGCCAGACTAAGCTCGGAACAGGCCCTTGTGTTGCGTCACACTTAGGATGGGCGGGCCCAGGCTAACATGTCCCTGCACTCGTGCGTTAGTGTCGAATGTAAATCTCTCAGCATCTTTCAGTTCGTGTTCCTGAGTGTCACACGCATTACACTCCAAAGAGTTTTGCTTTGCAAGTACTTTCCTTTTCACAAACGTTCTCCGTTTTATAAATCTAACAACAGCACCTCATCCGAGATTTAAACCTGAAACGCTTTACAGTTTCATTTCTAAAAATAATCAAAACACCAAATCTCCTTCACTACTCCACCCCTTCTTTCTCGCTCACTACGTTTACATGCACATCTCAGTCGTTCAGAAAAAGGCAGTGTTCCTACCCAGCTGTTTACATGGTGACTGAAAATGAATATTCCACTCATATGCCTGTTTACATGCGGCTGTATAAACGGAGTGTAAACAGGTGTCGTGTTTCTGAACGCACTGTACACGTGTTAAAGAAGGCTCCTAAAACCTGAATCACCGTATCCCACACGCCTTAATCACACAACACTAAAGCTAGGAAATGCAGACGGAATGTGATGTTTACACAACCCGTATCACATTCCCAGTGTTTTCATATTCAGAATAACGGTGCAGTATTACTCGTGTGTGTGTGTGTCAGTGAGAGTATTGTTATCCTTTAACCGGTAGAAGGTCAGTAAACACGTCTCACACACTTGAGGTGATGTATTAGAGGAATATCAGGAAGATGAGTGACAGGAAGTTGCACTCATAACTCACTTGCATAAGTCAGTGTTTTGGTCAGGCTGCCTGGGGGTGTGGCAATGGGAATAGAACGTTCTCTGTAAACGAGACACAGCCTGATGAGGGAACAGCTACATACCAACATGGTGTTGAGTTTTCACTGATGACCTTTTCCACAGTCTTAATACTGTAAACAGTGCTACGTTTACCTGTCTGTCTGTCTTTCCATCTGTGTGTCTGCGTTTTTTTTTTTTTTTATCTGCCTGCCTGTCTATCCCCCAACACACATACAAAACATGTAGAACGTGTGTGTGAGATGTGCTCAATGCCCTGTTGTCGTGTCATATTCCACAAAATTGGACATTGATGAAACAGTAGCTAAAACAAACCCGACAGACTGGCTCTGTCCCAATCCCATGATGCACCCTGTTCACTATACTGTTCACTACTTGGGGCTTCAGCCAGTTTCTGGTCAAGTGTGAAAGCGTAATAAACATTGTCATGTACTTATGAAGTCCCACAATGCACTGGCGTATACAGAATCCCCATAATGCACTGTGGCCTTGGTGTGTGTGGTTTGGGACACAGCCATAATGCACTGATAACACTGAGCCTTGTCTGTCTGTCTGTCTGGAGCCGCTGCGTTAAATGTGCCTCTGTTCATAAAACCCCACAGTCAGCCCTGCTGAAGGCCCTGTGGGAAGTTTTCCAGTGGAATGAAAATGAATCCTGTGGGCTGTAAGAACACCGCAGCAGTGAGACGCGTCCCGGCCTTCTGCTGACAGCTGGTCATGTTTTTAAACATCCCTCACGGGACAGTGGACGTCAAGTCCGAGTGTAAAAATATTGAGAACAGCTACACTCTTTATGCTGCTCCTGAACGCCTGAGGTGTTCAGATGTTCACGCAGAGCTGTGCAGCCGGGGAGCTCAGGGGTCGAGGCACCCGCGGGACTGGAGCCCAGAGTGATGAGTGGTTACACTGTGATTGCGCCTCAGCGACTGTGCTGGAGCAGGAGAAACCACACCGATCACACAGGAAAGGGCCTTCTGCTCTTAAACAAGTCAATATGGACACATGATACTGAGGCTTTAACAGTGTGTTAAAGAACACATCCTGGACCAGTTTAGTGGGTTTTTTTTTTTATATGAAAGTATGTCCCTTTACACACTCATCCAGAAGGGGAATTTTGCACAAGGCCATCTGTCTACAGCAGAAAAAAATAAAATAACAAAACGCGTCTGGAAAAATCCCAAGGGAGTCTGGAGCCAGATTGATCCAGATTCGTGACGTCACGTGCGGCTCCGCCAGCAGGCTGAGACACCCTGCATGGGTTCAGTGCACAGTCTGTGTAGACCAAGTTTAGTGGCCAGCGATTTTGCTCATCTATCTATTACAGAGACTCAGATTGTTGGCGCGCCCGCATCTAAGACGCACTATTTCGAATAATGAACACATTGTCGAGAGGGGCAGGGGCCAATATGGACGCGAGCATTTTATACCCTATTTAGAATGTTTCGTGGCGTATTCCAGACCCTCCAGGATTTCGCAATGTTGCGATTTGCAACTTCAACGCAAATTCAACCAATCCCCGCGAATTCAGGGCGGTGTTGCAATTATAACCAATCACCGCAACTTTCCCGCAAATTTGACCAATCTTTGGCATCGTCTTGAGGTGACGTCGACAAACTACCTTCCGCCTTACTTCCAGTGTTGCCAGATTGGGCAGTTTCCCACCCAGTTGGGGGGTTTCAAGTGCATTTTGGCCGGTTTTGAACATATTTTGGGCTGGAAAACGTCAGCGGTATCTGGCAACACTGCTTGTTTCCGTTCAAGAGAAGCAGCATGTGCGAGTCAGTGTTTATGTAGGCTTAAATTCTGTTACTGAAAGTGTGTTATGTTTACAGTGAAGGACTGTGTGCACTTTACATTATTTTTTTACTTAATACAAGAAATTAATGGATGCCAACATTTTTGCCAAAATGGTATTTTATTTTCCATTGTTTAGGCGGCTTCAGCATCATACTGTGAGATTCTGTTCAAATTGTTTTTCTTCTACGAAGCCTGAGCTATTTATTTTATTAGTTTATAATTATTGTTTAATTTAGTCTTCAGGAGAGACTGCCTGCACACAGTACTAGTATTAATAGTTTTTTTCTTCCATGAAAGCTGAGGCATTTATATTATATTTTAAGGTAACTTCATGTTGTGCTGTGAGGTTCTCTGCACTTTAACTTTTGAACCAACAGGTGCATTTGGATAAGTAAAGCCTATTTTTCTGCATTTTTGTAGTCCTGGTCATCTTTTATATTGGTAAAGTTGTTTATAGGACCATTTCTCAGTGTCTGTTTTTTTAATCAATAGTTTTTTCAGTAATAACTTAATATTTAACATATCACTCAATTTTAATCACAAAAAGAGAAAACTTTCACTTCCTCCCGCAATGTAATCGCAACAAAAACCTAAAAACCACCGCAATTTTCATCGCAATTTTTTGGAAAACCCCCCGCAACATCAGACATTTTAGCCCGCAACAATCATAAAAAAGGCCCGCGGAATCTTGGGGGGACTGGTATTACTTGACTTCATGGTCTCAATATCGAAAATCTTGCACAAAAATGCTCCTTCGAACATAATTATCTGGATATTGAACAGATTTCAGCATCGGATGAATTTGTTTTGACCGCCGCCATACTGAATATACGTCGGACCCGTTCGTGTATTTATGCCGCCTCGTTTGTAGCGTCCCAAGCGAGTAAAACCTGATCCAAGTCTTTCGCTAGGTGGCGTCTTACGGTCTATATACGAATATTCGAAAGAGACAAGAAAACATGGATAAGAAAAAAAGAAATACATCTATTTTGTCATTCTTTGGCAGAAAGAGTACATTCACCTGAAAAAACTGACGCCCAAGGTAATTAGTCATACTAGATTTACAACAACTACTGCAGCTACCACTGCCACTACCACTGGTGACTACTACTACTACAAACCCATTCTTGTGCTATAATTTACAAGGAGGAGATGATATAGATGTGATATATAGTGGCCTGTGGTTGACTTCCAAAATATTGCCACTGATTAAACAATATCTCAATATATTTGGTTGAAGCATTGATTTTTGTCATCTACATTGCTTCACATGGCTTCTAATACCAAAAAAAAAAACAGAATTGAGAAGAAAATGTTCATTGGGCTTGCTTCGCTCACTAGGTTCACTTAAACTGAAGGATAATCACTGGGCCCCCCATTGTAGAAATGGGCCCCTGTTTTTTCCCAGGAGGGGCCCTGTGGGCCCCTTGACCTGCAAAACAATCTGAGTCTCTGCTATTGTTACATAAATCATATTTTTTCTAATTGCTATTATGTATTTATATATTTCTTCAGCCCTGTGATGACCTGGCGACTTGTCCAGGGTGAACCCCGCCTTTCGCCCGTAGTCAGCTGGGATAGGCTCCAGCTTGCCTGCGACCCTGTAGAACAGGATAAAGCGGCTACAGATAATGAGATGAGATATTTCTTCATTTAGAAGAGTACTGGCTACTGTAGGAGAGAGATTTCACAAGCTACACGCGTGGAATCTGCTAAGCAGGGTTGTATATACATTTAATGTGTTTGACAGGTCCCAAGATCTCAAGCCCTGACACGCCGTATATCCCTTGAGACATGTGAAGGAAGTGTATTATCGCCCAGTGCATTCGTGTTGTCAAACCCAGGAACACATCATTTAGAGTATAGTCTCTCTTATTTCTTACCCTGGCAACAGTCGACTTGTGAATCGCCGATTTTCTTGGTCTTTTTCTCGGCTCTGCTCGGTCCTCGGCTTCGAGGGCCTCGGTGGATGCGGCACTTCGCCTTCTGTCAGGGGAGACGAACACGGCTGGCTCCTTTGGTGACGCTGACACAGATGGAGACGGTGTTGCTTTGGGTGTTCTAACAGATGGAACTGCGTCTTTTTTCAGATCAAGTTGCTTCTTGACACCCATTTCCCACTGCAAATAATTCTCAAAGTCTTCGGGTTTTATGAAGCGAGCCCCGCATGTGATGCTGTGGTCTGTTGCATGTTGCCAGTTTTTCTGGGTGCCTCGCACGAAGCGCTCTCATTTCTCTCATTGTCCGGTCTTTTGGGAAACGATGAGTACTAATCCCATCATGATTGGTGTTGCTACACCCTCCTACGATAATCTGTTAACTATTTTAATAATTACGCGATAACGTTGAAGAAATTTGCAGAAAGCCACCAGGTCGTTTCCTCATAAACAAACCAGCGCTGATGTCGGATTCAGAGGGAGGCGTCCCGCACGCGACGTCACGAAAATTGATGTTTGCCGGGAAATCCAAACGCCAAGTTCGGACCAATTCGCCTCAAATGGCTTGATTTCAATTGAATTTTTCTGGTATTGCGCAAGGTAAAAAAAAAAATTGCACAAAATGCAAAATGTGACAGATATTTGACCAAAGTTTAATATAAAATAGGAGAATTACATTGATCTTGCTCCTGAATTTACCAAAGATGTGCCCTTTAAAAGTAAAACTCTCTCTCTCTGTGTGTAGAGGATAATAACTGACCCGTTGCTCAGGTAGTCATGTCACCTTGTTTATTTTTCCTCTCTGCATCCCGTGTTGACTTTTCTTTGCACTGCGGAAACTTTCTCAGCTCTGCGTGTGAGAGAGAGAGAGAGAGAGAAAACCATGATCTTCAAATGAAACGTATTTTTGCAGGAAGGAAAAACTTCCAGGTGACAAAAATGTTTTAATTTCACAAGATGATAATATAGGGTAAGATGTTACCATGGCAACAACCATATTACGTTATGGTTTACATTACATTAGTCCACTGTACAGCTGGTGTGCATCAAACAGCCAGTTTCTGTTTCTATGTCACTTAATGATGAGGAAGTGGAACACAGCTGGTATTATATACATCTCTCTCTCTCTCTCTCTCTCTCTCTCTCTCAGCGTGGGTGGGCTCTCTGTCCATGGGGATGATATTTTTCTGCTCCCCAATTGTCAGCGTGTTTACAGACATTTACGGCTGCAGGATCACGGCAGTGGGCGGGGCTGCAGTTGGTCTCATCGGCCTGTTCGCCAGTTCATTTGTCAAGTAAGACACCACGCACACACACACACACACACACACACACACACACACACACAGCTTGCAAACTTTAAAACATGTTGACAGAATGACCCTGTAGAACAGGATAAGTGGCCACAGATGATGGATGGATGGACGGAATGTCCCAACAGGACTTCCAGCTGATGTCAGTGGGTGTTACACCATCTCTCTCTCTCTCCCTTTCAGATAGCGATGTTTTATATTTAGATTATTGCTTTTATTGTTATTCATTTTAATATTTAATGTTATTTCAATAAGGAAGTCATAATTAAAATCTATTTCTCTGCTCCTTTTTAAGCATCTTTCTCTTCTCCTTATCTCAATGTTTTTAAAACATTAACTAAATGTCAGCTCATCTTCCATTGTGTAACATGAACATAAATGTAATTCAGTGTGTTCACTCTTCACTAAACCGTCTCACTGTGTGTTACTGAGTAAACAAACGTGTGCGTGTGCAGGTCTCTGGGCGTTCTGTACTTCACGTACGGTGTGGTGTTTGCGTGCGGCTGTTCGTTCGCGTATCAGCCGAGCCTCGTCATCCTCGGACATTACTTTAAGGTTTGTTTAGTTGCATGTTAATGATGAATGTTCACGTGCATGTTAATGTGTGATGAATAATATAGTTGATGAATTTCCTAAATTTCAGAAGCGTTTGGGTTTGGTGAATGGTGTGGTGACGGCAGGGAGCAGCATCTTCACGGTGTCTCTGCCGCCGGTGCTGTCGTCCCTGCTGCTCCACCTCGGCCTGCACAGCACCCTGCGCGTCCTCTCCATCTTCATGCTCGGGCTCATGCTGGCTGGATTCACCTACAAGCCCCGCCTCCCACAGAGCATGGAGTCGAAGAAGTCCTCGTTAAAGAGGGTCTGTAATGTCCAGATCTGGAGGAGTCTGAGTTACAAGATCTGGGCTTTCGGAATTCCGGCCGCACTCTACGGATACTTTGTCCCCTACGTCCACCTGGTCAGTGTGTGTGCGCGCGCACCTATAAATACTTAAACATGCTTATGTTTATCAATACTTACACTTACTTCCTTTCTCTGTCTCTCTCTCTCTCTCTCTCTCACACACACACACAGTGAGTATTTCCTCAATAAACGCACCACTATGTCCAAATAAACACCATCTCTCACACACAGTTACTTCAGTATTGTGTCCTGAACTCACAGCATGAAAACTGTATGAGCTATCAGAACTGTGTGTGTTGTAAAACACTCTGACCTGTCACAGCAGTGAGAGTGAACTTTACACCACTGTTTTCACTCCATCGTTCCGAGGACTCTTTTTATTGGCTCTGAGCCACACCCACTCTTCAGGGACAGTGGGATTTCTGGGAACATGGGAACCTAATATCCAGAGTAGAGGACAGCAGGGCTCCGCTAACACGGGGACCTGGGGGGGGTGTGTCTCTAAATCACTGTAAGGCTCTTTTAGACCAAACACTTCCAGGAACTCATTGAGAGGAACCGCCCACCCCCTGGGGATCTCCCTCAGGAACTCACTGAGAGGAACCGCCCACCCCCTGGGGATCTCCCTCAGGTCCTCATTGAGAGGAACCCCCCACCTCTGGGGATCTTGCCCAGGAACTACATACCAGTAGAAACAGCGGAGTGATGTAAGCTGGCCAGTGGTTGCTAAGCGACGGCAGTATTTTATCGATTGTTTTTGAGTGTGCATCTTATCTGTCAGTGCTCTTGTGTTTCGGTGAAAACCCCAACTATCAGTATTAGGATTTAAACTTGTCCACTTTCATGTGTCGTGTCTCAGTTGCATGTTTCTGTAGAAATGGATCATTCCATTGCGCCCTACTGTAGAAGTGGGGGAGGGAGACACACACACACACACACACACACACCAGGAAGTGTTATGTGCTAACAGTAAATTATTTTACATTATAAAGAGTGAATTCATGGTGGAAAATAATTAGTGATTGCTTATGATGCGTTTCCTGAGCTCGTTGGTTTTTAAACCTGGTGGTTGCTGGTGCTGCGTAATGCAGCCTGCATTGACTCATGCGTTTGACTCATCATCTGGACCAATCACGGGGCACTTGCATCACTCGTGGTTCCTCTTGCACTGGGAGAGAACCTACCCTGAAGCAGGAGCTAAAAAAGTCCCTCAAACCCACGATCTAAACAGTTCCTGCACACGAAAGGCGGCAGTTCCTCCTACAGTTCTAAGAACTATGAAAAAGTTTCATCTGGTCTGAAAGTGCCTGTAATCCTGATTAATCTGAGTGACGCGTTGTGTGTGCACTGCAGCAGAATTAAGATTCCGTTGTATGCAAATTAGTTAGGCACAGTGATGTGAAGAGTAACGCGGTTGGCTGGAGTATGTTCAGATGACCCTTCTATCCAATTACCTGGGCGGTTCCACGTCCTTGCAACACTCGATAGTGCACTTTACACTCGCCTGTACACGTTGTAGTATAGTGCTGAGCGTAAATGAGTGCACTCCCTTTGAAAAGTAACATTTTAAACAATTTCCAAAATGTTGAAAAGACAAAGTTTAATATAACATCTGTTTAATTTATAACGGGAAAGTAAGATTAATAATATAACTTGGATTACACATCTTTTTCAGTTTTACTCAAATTAGGGTGGTGCAAAAATGAGTACACCCCACAACAAAAACTACTACATCTAGTACTCTGTATGGCCTCCATGATTTTTAATGACAGCACCAAGTCTTCTAGGCATGGAATGAACAAGTTGGCAACACACTTTCTGGGTGTTGTGTGAGACGGCTGCCTCTCCAGTAGCTCTGTAGTTTTTAGCTCTTTAAACCTCTTTTTCCACCATTTTTACTTTTCTTCTCTTCTTACGAAGACAGTGTGTTTTACTTATATCGCATGGATATTCTTAACCAGGAGCCAGTTTTCTCGCTTATTCGAGAGAGGAGCTGCTGGCCCTGAAAACAATGGGACGAGCTGGGATAAGACACCCCATCCCGGCCGAGCTGAGGAGGAAACCCAGGGGCTGCAAAGCCGGAGCTAAGCTAAAGGCTAGGCTAGCAGACAACCGGTGACGCTACAAACCATCCATTCCCTCCGTTATCATGGGGAATGTGAACTCGCTGCCAAATAAAGTCGACGAGCTTTCTGCACTGAACAACCAGCGGATTTACCGGGAGAGCAGCTTATTTATCTTTACGGAGACATGGCTAACACACCTTGTACCGGATGCTAACGTGGACCTGTGGGGATTCACTGCTGTGAGAGCTGACAGACACTAACACATGCGGGAAAAGCAAAGGTGGGGGACTCATCATTTATGTTAACAACCGCTGGTGTAACCTGGGACATATCTCCGTAAAGACAATTTTATGTTGCCTGGACTTGGAGCTGCTAGCCGTTAGCCTGCGGCCATATTATCTGCTGAGGGAGTTCAGTCACGTGATCACCATCTGTGTTTACATCCCACTGAGGGCTGATGCAGCCGCTGCATGTGAGAGGATTCACTCTGTCACAGCAAGGCTGCAGACACAGCACCCTGAGGCATTTATCATCATTTCTGGGGACTTTAATCACGCTACTTTGGACTCTACTTTGGCTGCTTTTTACCAGGCTGTGGATTGTCCAACAAGGAACAACAAGACAATTGACTTGCTGTATGCTAATGTGAGGGATGCATACAGAGTCACACCCCTCCCCCCACTAGGGAAGTCTGACCACAACCTGGTTCTTCTACAGTCGAAGTACCCCCCCCCGGTTCAAAGGCAGCCTGCAACAACTAGCTCCATCAGGAGGTGGTCCCCTGAAATGGAAGATGCCCTCAGAGACTGCTATGACATCACGGACTGGGATGTGCTGCTTAGCCCACACTGTGAGGACATAAAGGGGCTGACACACTGTCTGACGGATTATCTCAACTTCTGTGCAGACATGGTCTCCCCCGCTAAGACTGTACGGTGTTACCCTAATAACAAGCCATGGGTAACACAGGAAGTCAAAGCTGTCCTCAACAGGAAGAAGACCGCCTTCAGGAGCAGGGATAGGGAGGCGATGAAAACAGCACAGCAGGAGGTGAAATGCTGCGTGAGGGAAGCTAAGGACATCTACAGGAGAAAGGTGGAGCAGAAGCTGAAGAACAGCATGAGGGAGGTCTAGGAAGGTGTGAAAACCGTCACAGGCCACAATACAAAGACCAGAGTCGTTGAGGGGACAGTGGAGAGGGCAAACGAGTTGAATGACTTCTTCAACCGGTTCAACCAGCCCACGTCCCCCCCCCCCCCTCTCCCTCACTGCAGCCATCTCTCCTTCTTCCCTCAACACGCCTCCCCCCAGTCATCACAGCAGCCCCCTCCTCCCCCACCTCAACACAGATTCCTCCATGCATTACTGCAGACCAGGTCAGAGGTCAACTGAGGAAGCTTCACCCCAGGAAAGCAGCAGGCCTGGACAGGGTGTGTCCACGACTACTGAAGACCTGCGCTGCTGAACTGGGTGAACCACTCCAACTGGGGAGAGTGCCCACCCTCTGGAAGACATCATGTATCGTTCCAGTTCCCAAAAAGAATCGGCCCAGCGAGCTCAACGACTTCCGACCAGTGGCACTCACTTCCCATCTGATGAAGACGTTGGAGCAGCTCTTCCTCAGACCCCAGGTACAACATGCCCAGGACTGTCTGCAGTTTGCGTACCGGGCAGGTGTTGGTGTGGAAGACGCCATCCTCTACCTGCTACACCGAGCCCACTCGCATCTGGATAAGGGAAATGGCACAGTGAGGATCCTCTTCTTGGACTTATTGAGTGCCTTCAGCACCATCCAGCCCTTTTGCTTCAGGACAAACTGAATGGATGTGAGTGGACCCCTGCCTGGTCACCTGGATCTCCAGCTACCTCACTGACGGGCTGCAGTACATCAGACTGAAGGATATCATGTCTGACACTGTGATTAGCAGCACTGGAGCACCCCAAGGCACGGTGCTGGCCCCTCTTCTCTTCACCCTGTACACCATGGACTTCTGCTATAACTCGGAGCTGTGTCACATTCAGAAGTTCGCCGATGACACAGCCATCATTGGGTGTATCAGTGGCGACAGAAAGGAGGAGTATAGGAGCCTGGTGAGGGACTTTGCTGTGTGGTGCAACAGGAGCCATCTGCAGCTCAACACCTTGAAGATCAAGGAACTGGTCATTGACTTTGGGAGGTCCAGACCAACGTCATGACCAGTTCTGATCGAGGGAGTCGAGGTGGAGGCTGTGGATTCCTACAAGGACCTCGGGCTGTGGCTGGACAGCAAGCTGGACTGGACTTGCAACACCAATCACTTATACAGGAAGGGACAGAGCAGGCTGTACTTCCTTAGGAGGCTGTGATCCTGTAACATCTGCAGGAAATTCCTGTGGATGTTCCATCAGTCTGTGGTCGCCAGTTTCCTGTTTTACACCGTGGTGTGCTGGTGGGGGGAAGCACATCCAAGAAGGCTGGACAAACTGATCAGGCGGGCCGGCTCTGTGGTCGGCATGAAGCTGGACTCTCTGGTGACGGTGGCAGAAAAGAGGTCTATGGACAAACTACTGAACATCATGGACAATGCCAGTCACCCTCTGCACACCGTCATCAGCAACCAGAGGAGCCTGTTCAGTGACAATGCTCCTTCCCAAGTGCAGGACGAACAGACTCAAAAACTCCTTTATCCCTCACGCCATCAGACTGTACAACTCCTCTCTGGGGGGAAGGAGGGGGAACAGGAGGACAGAGGACAGGAAGGAGCAGCAGCCTAGACTGACAATAAGCAATACTGGACAATGTGTAATATAAAGTGCAATACCTCTCCTGCTGCCCCCTTTTGTTTTTCTTTTCCCTCCTCTTTCTCCCCCCCTTCCTCTCTTCCCCATATCTTATTCTTTTTATATTTGTATATGTAAATATTTAATTTATCTAGAAGTTTTTCTCTATTTCTTTCTCTGTTTATCTGTAATGATCAGGGCTCTACAGTGCACACACTTCACTCGCATTTGCGAGCAAATTTTTCGGCATGCGAACGATGAAAAAAAAAAAGCGCATTCGTGCGAGGGCTTCTTGCGGCGACAATTTAGGAAAGCACTGAGCACAGACTCGACGAGTTTAACATTTCATTGATGGCATCATGAATTCACAGATGTATTGCTCTATACTGAAAGAGAAGATGCTACCATCACTCCGTGCCCTTGGTCGCCGTGCACTTTTCCAACATGACAATGATCCTAAACACACATCTAAGGCCACTGTTGGATTTCTGAAGAAGAACAGGGTGAAAGTGATTCAGTGGCCAAGTACGTCTCCTGATCTGAACCCAGTCGAACACCTATGGGGAATTCTGAAGAGACAAGTTGAGCATCACTCTCCATCCAGCATCCAGTCACTAAAAGAGGTCGTTGTTGAAGAATGGAAAAAGATTGATGTTGAAAAATGTCGCCAACTTGTTCATTCCATGCCTAGAAGACTTGGTGCTGTCATTAAAAATCATGGAGGCCATACAAAGTACTAGATGTAGTAGTTTTTGTTGTGGGGTGTACTCATTTTTGCACCACCCTAATTTGAGTAAAACTGAAAAATGTGTAATCCAAGTTTATTATTAACTTTACTTTCCTGTTATAAGTTAAACAGATGTTATGTTAAACTTTGTCTTGTCAACATTTTGGAAATTGTGTTCATTGAGATTGTTTAAAATGTTACTTTTCAAAGGGGGTGCACTCATTTACGCTCAGCACTGTACAGTGTACAGTACACTCGATAGGTCATCTGTACTCTGGAGTTTAAATAAGCTTCATGTGTGGACAGGTTTCTGTGTGTTTAAAAGATAAGATAAGCTTTATTCACCCGTCAGTGGGAAATTTACACGTTCCAGCAGCTCACAGAGAGAAAGCCATGAATAAATAGGAACAAAAAATAGTGCAGTGAAAGTATAAAAAAAAAAAACTATAGGAAAAAAATGTATATAAGGCCTGTCACAATGATGAATTTTGTTGGACGATATATTCTCAGAAATTATTGCGATAAACGATATTGTTGACGTCTTTTCAAGACAATTTTATGCCGCTATTTACAGGCCTCCGAGACATTCAGCCAAAGTCTTTCTTGAAGAGTTTGGTGAACTGTTATCAGTCATTTGCTTAGAGTTTGATTGTCTTATTATATCTGGGGATTTTAACTTGCATGTAGATAATACTGATAACATTTATGCCAAAGAACTATTTGCAATTATTGATAACTTTAACCTAGTACAACATGTACAGGGGCCGACCCACTCTCGTGGTCATACTCTTGACCTCGTCATCACAAAGGGTCTTACTGTTTCTTATACTGTTGTTGACCTGGCCTTATCTGATCATTTCTGTGTTTTCTTTGAAGTTTCTATGTCTCCTCACATTCAGAATAGCTCAACGACTATAGGTAGGAGAGTCATAAACGACAACACGTGTTCTTTTTGAGCAAGCTCTCTCACAGAACTCAACCAAAATGTCAGACTCTGTAGATGATTTACTGGAATTTTTTAATTTAAATATGACCCAAATTATGGATGATATTGTTCCAATCAAAAGAGTCAATGATGAGCAGAAAGCACCATGGAAGCAGTACCCGGCTGTTAAACTGCTAAAGAGAGAATGTAGAAAGACTGAAAGAAAATGGCGCAAATCTAAACTTCACATCCATTATCAAATCCATAAAGAGATGCTTTGTAATTATAATTATGAAATTCGTAAAGCAAGACAGTCTTTTTTTCTCCAACATAATCAGCAGGAATATGAACAATGCCCGTGTGCTATTTTCAACAGTAGAGAAGCTAACTAATCCCCCACCACAATTAGCACCTGAACTTCTCTCAGTTAATAAATGCAATGAGTTTGCATCTTTTTTCAAAGGTAAAATTGATAAAATAAGGCAGAATATTTCTCATAATATATCTCAGTTGCAAAAAATTGAAAAACTGCAATCACCAATGACACAGATAGATAACTTTAACACAATGTCAGAATTTTGTTTAATTGATTGAGACTCTTGAAAAAACTGTACAAAATCTCAGTTCCTCAACATCTGAACTGGACATTCTGCCCACCAACTTTTTTTTTAAGTCTGTTCTTCATCTTATAATTACAGATGTGCTTCAAATTATAAATACATCCTTGGAGACTGGCGTTGTTCCTGTGTCCCTAAATAAAAAAAGCTGTTGTAAAGCCCCTTCTTAAAAAAAATAATCTGGATCCTTCACTGTTAAATAACTGCAGGCTAATATCAAATCTACCATTTATCGGGAAAATCCTGGAAAAAATTGTCTTCAATCAATTAACTGCCTTCTTGATATCAAACAGCCGTTTTGATAATTTTCAGTCAGGATTTCGTGCCAATCATAGCACTGAAACAGCGCTGATTAAAGTTATAAATGACATGCGTCTTAATACTGATGTAGGCAAAACATCGGTCCTGGTATTACTGGACCTCAGTGCAGCTTTTGATACTGTTGATCACAACATACTGCTATATCGACTTGAACACTGGGTTGGATTGACTGGTAAAGTTATCAATTGGTTAAATTCATACTTAAAAGATAGAAGCGTCTTTGTTACCCTGGGAAATTGTTCCTCAACGTCAATGCCCTTGACCTGTGGTGTCCCCCAGGGGTCGATTCTTGGACCATTACTTTTCAACCTTTATATGCTCCCACTTGGGCAAATTATCAATAAAAATTCAATTTTGTATCACTGCTATGCAGATGATACCCAAATTTATTTTGCTCGATCACCAAATGACTATGCCCCCCTTGAATGTCTCTACCAGTGCATCGATCAAATCAATAGCTGGATGTCACAAAATTTTCTCCAGTTGAACACAGATAAAACAGAAGTAATTCTATTTGGAAAAAAAGATGAAAGACTCAGGATTACCACTATTCTTGACACAAAAGGGATTAAAACTAAAGAAATGGTTAAAAATCTTGGTGTTTTCATTGACAGCGAGCTAAACTTTGACAGTCACATGAAAGCAATCACTAAAACGGCATTTTATCACCTAAAAAACATTTCCAAACTAAGAGGACTTGTGTCAAAAAATGATCTGGAAAAACTAATACATGCCTTCATCTCTAGTAGGGTTGATTACTGCAATGGCCTTTTCACAGGCCTGCCAAAAAAGACCATCAAACGACTTCAGCTGGTTCAAAATGCAGCGGCGAGGGTTCTCACACGAACAAAAAGAACAGAGCACATTACTCCAATTCTAAGGTCCCTTCACTGGCTTCCAGTAAGCTACAGAATTGACTTTAAAGTATTGCTGCTGGTGTACAAATCTCTAAATGGTACAGGGCCCAATTACCTCTCTATGTTGCAGGGGCCTAACCCAATCAGATCTACCAGATCGCAGCAGAAAAATTTACTATTAAAACCAGTTGTTAAAACAAAGTGTGGTGAAGCAGCTTTTAGCTACTATGCAGTACAGCTATGGAACCAACTGCCAGAGGACATCAAAAATGCTCCTGCTGTTGGCAGCTTCAAATCTAGGTTAAAGACCAAGCTGTTCTCAGATGCTTTCTGTTAAATAATTAATATTTTTACATTTTTTATAATCTTTACTTTCTCTGGATGTTTTAAATTTACTTTAATTTTATTCTATTTTATTCCGCTGGTTTCTTTTTCTTTTTCTCCTTTTTTCTTTTTGGCATTTTATTTTATTTCTACTATTGTTTAATTCTTTTTTTTTTTTATTCTTTTAATTAATTGTTTTAGATTAAAAATAAAATTATTTTATGTAATTTTATTTCTCTATTGTTTACTGTTTTTGTTTTTGCTTCTGTAAAGCACATTGAACTGCCATTGTGTATGAAATGTGCTATATAAATAAACTTGCCTTGCCTTGCTAGTAAAATAATGATCATGCAAATGCACCCTTTCAAAGAACAGAGAACTTTAAGTCAACTTATTCAACAGTGGGACGTGAAAAATATAAATAAATAAAACAGTCAAACACAACCACTCAACAAAAACAATAAATAAAATACAATTTATGGCTCTTGAAAATTGCACTTAAGTAAATATTAACTTGGCACAGGGTAATAAAGACATTCTTTTCTTCACAGGCAACATTCTGCCAATCCAGTTTCTCAAAGATTAGCACCCAGATCAACAAAGTGCAAAGTAACAACGTATTGCCAGCTGTCATTAGGATAAAAGTCACAACAATTAGAACGAGATAACATGTCGGCAAGGGTGTAGGTTTGGTATTAACACTGGTGGGGACAAAAACCCAATGCCAACCCCCAGTGGCGCCAACTTCAGGTCAACATTAGAGGGTCACAATATTTTGCTCCGTTGTGTTCCACCAAAAGAGTCTCCATCATCTCTCCAAAGGCCAGACTTTTAACATTTGAAGTTCAGAACTGTAGTAATTCATGAATAATAATTAGACTGCATTTCCGCAGAGAAAATGCAGTGTGTGCTTGCTGAGCTATAGCAGAACAGCTATCATGCTTGCATGCTAAAAGCTAGCATGCCAACATGTTAACAACTAGCATGCTAACAGTTAGCATGTTAACATGCTAATAGATAACATGCTAACAGTTAGCATTTTAACATGCTAATGATTTAACATGCTATTTGTTAAAATTCTAACACTTTAAGGCTAATAATCTCATTTCCGGTTGAGAGTACGTCGTGCGCGTTCTGGCTGCCGCTTCTCACCGGAGCTGTTATTTTATTTCTTTTTCTATTTTTTTTTCTTTCCTGTGTGTTTGTGTAGTTTGGTGTTTGTTTGAGTGTTTTGTCCGCCGGTTGTGGTGTAGCTCCGGACCCAGTTTGGGGCGTCGGTTCCCTCCAGGCTGTGGTTCGCTGTGGGTGATGCCTGTGTTCCCAGCTGTGGACTACAGTGAGCCTGTTGCTCAATTTACATCGTGGTTGTCCAGCGCTCTGCGCTTTAACGCTTGGCGTGATGTTCCGAGCGATGTTGCTCGGTGGTGTCGCGGCGGCCGTGCAGGTGGTTTGGGACACACCAGCGCTCTGCGTGGCGGAGCTTCTCTGCTCGCTGTGTGGATCCATGGCGTGGTGTTCGAGCGATGTTGCTGACGGCGTCACGGCGGTGGTGCTGGAGATGTGGGACTTGTTTTCGTGCGCCTTTTGGTGGGACTGTGGCTGCTACACCACGGGAATTACATCCTGACCCCTACTTGGTGGACTTTTTATTATTTATTTATTTATTCTTTCCTTGTCTATAATTGTAAAGCGTCCTTGGGTTTTTTTGAAAGGCGCTATATAAATTTTAACTTATGTTGACAGCTATCATGCTAACAGGCTAACATGCTAATGGCTAGTATGTTAACTTTTAGCATGCTAAGGGTGACATGCTAACATGCTAATAGATAACATGCTAACAGCTAGCATTCTAACATGTTAATGATTAACATGCTATTTATTAAAATTCTAACACTTTAATATGCTGACAGCTATCATGTTAACAGCTAACATGCTAATGGCTAGTATGATAACTTTTAGCATGCTAACATGCTCAGGCAAACTCGCGAACTCTGCATGCTACCATGCTAATCCTAACATGTTAACAGCTCTCATGATAGCATGCTTATGGTGAACATGCTAACAACTCCCGAGCTAACAGCAGGCATGATATCGTAATGGGTAACATGCTAACAGCTTGCATGGTAACACGTGAATGCTAATTGCTATCGTGTGCGCGTGTAAGTATTCCTAATAAAGTGGCCATCGAGTTGAAGTTGATTTGCTGTCAAAGTCTCAGAAGAGCAGATCCTTGCCAAATGCATCATCACCTATGGGGGAAGGGAGGAACGACTCAGTCGAGCTTCCATTGATTAGCAGCAAAATGGATGGATGAAAGGCGAGAGAAAGGCGAGTGCGGGTCAGAACCGATATCGTGTGTGTGATGGTGATTTGGCCTGAGGTGCCGTATGAAGTTTGGTGGATGTGTGGTGAAGTGTTACTGAGCAAAACTCCATTCATTTGAATGGGGCCAAAAATCAATGGAAGCCTATGGAGGAAAAAGGGATGCGTGAAAACCAAGGAAAAGACGAGTGCAGGTCTCAGATGAGGGGATGGATCTGTGCGGGGACTTGGCCTGAGGCATCAAGTGAAGTTTCTTGAAGTTTGGTCACTCAGTTAAAAAAACTGATGGAGAGTGAAAGTTTTTCTCCTGAAACTCCATTCATTTTCAATGGGGCCAAAAATCAATGCAAGCCTATGGAGGAAAAAGGGATGAGCAAAAAGAAAGGAAAAATATGAGTGCGGGTCAGAACCGATTGCATGTATGTGTTGGGGGAGTTGGCCTGAAGTATCACATGAGGTTTGGTGCATCTGCGATGGAGCGTGTCCGAGTAGGACAATTCGATTCATGAGCCCTATTCATTCTCTATGGGGAAAAAACAAAAGAAAAACGACAAGAACAAGAGAACGGGCGCGTTGATCCAAAAGCTGTATACAAGCACACTACACCACTTCGGGCCAGACGTCTCAGAGTCGGAACGGTGTCTCTATCTCGAACGCCCTAGGAGGAGGAGTGGATCCAGAAAACGTGTCGGAATAAGGCAGAATAAGTAAACTTAAGAACAACAATATTGTGCCACACTAATAATATATGACCTGGCGACTTGTCCAGGGTGAACCCCGCCTTTCGCCCGTAGTCAGCTGGGATAGGCTCCAGCTCGCCTGCGACCCTGTAGAACAGGATAAAGCGGCTACAGATAATGAGATGGACAGATAATAATAATAATAATAATAATAATATGCAATTTATTTGATTAATTGCAAATCTTTCATGTGATGATTAACTCATTCTACCAATTTGCAAATGTGTTTTCCAAGCAAATACCGCACTGACTGTCGGGAGGGTGTCTGTTCCTTTCCCTCATAAATGGAAGTAAAACCCATCCGGAGCCTTAAACACTGCGTTCCATGAGGCTGCAGGGGGAGTCGGCTCTCTTCTGTGGGATCTTTAACTAGTTTTAGAATGCTGGTTTAAGCTGGTATGTGATCGATCTAACGGTAAAACAGCACGAGCCAATTTTACTTGGCAACAGGATCTATCTGAATTCTGATTGGTTGTTGTTATATTATTGCCCTTTTGTTGTATTCTTGAGCCCAGAGGGAGGAGGGGGGGGGGGGGGGGAGTGACAGGGTTCTACAGAGAAGTTTTTCGCCTCCAGCTTTCAAATGAACCGCCTCAAAAACCAATCAGCTCAGCGGATGTGTGACTCGGTATGTGACGTTTTCAAAAGAGAGGCGGAGTCACCAAACATTTCTGATCCAGAAGGCGGAGGCTGTTCTGCTAATTATGTGAAAATGTTTGATTTGATTAAAAGGTGTCTGGGCCTCGAACAATGTCCACATTACCATTGGGTTGTTGTTGTTGTTGTTGGCATGTGTCATGTTACCCGAACTCGGTCAGGGCTCTGCAGGTCTTAACTGAAGCGCATCAGATTCAGGGTTAGCGGGCTGCTAAAGTCTGCAGGCACTTCACAAGCAAGACTCGGTGCAATAATTAGCCAACATTATTAAATCATATCAGATCGTGCTAATGTCTTTGGGACCTTAATGAACATCAGTTGTTGTATCAAGTCGGATTGTTATTTACACGCCACACAAACTTAGAAAACAGTCATATTCGTACGGTATGTTGTCGTTTTTATACACTGAATCCTCAAGGACAGTTTGCTAGCGAGCAGCCGCTCACCGCACTGCAACCGCACTTGCTAATTGACATGGTAGCTGAACCTGCTTGCTGTTTTCGTGACCATGCCCCCAGAGCAAATATTCATGAGCGAATTTTGCATGGTTTCGCCTAGTGGAAACCTACAGGAACCATTTGTGTACTGCGCACAGAGCGGGATTTATTCAGTCAATGGGTCAAGAAGCTAATACTCTGTCGACTTCCCTGTGTAGATGTAAATGCCAAAATCGTGGTAAAAATTTACCGAGTTCATTTTCATTTACCGTACGAAGTAGAAATATTGCACTAATAAAATACTGGCAGCTGAAACAGAAATCTTGCACCAGGTTGTGAATGTTATTGCACAGCATAAATAAATAATGAGGATGGAGTGTGTGTAAAGTTTAAAAAAAAAAAAACCCAAACAAACAAAAAACACCACAGGATATGAACATAATTGTACACAATTATCAGAGTGAGACTAAGGCCCACTTTACACGGGGACGGTCTGAAACAAAAACGCAAAAGTCCGTTTTTGTTCTCACTTTTTTTCCACGTCTACACGACCGTTTTCAAGGAGGAAATCTGCGTCTATACGGTGACGCATAAATGTGTGGAATTCAATTGGATGTGCATGCCAGGCGGCTCGGTGGTGCTGTGAAAGACCTCCGCTATGTCTGCACGCATGCGCAACGTCTTCCGTCTTGTCTGATCTGCACATCTGCGCCGTGAAAACTTTGACTACTCTGGCTATTAGGGCTGTAACGATACACCCAACTCATGATTCGATTTGTATCGCGATTTTTGACCCACGATTCGATACGCCCACGATTTTTTTTTTTTTAAATGTTTTTTTAAAGTAGTAAATTTGACTTATTAACATTTACTTACTTACATTAACTATTTAATAACAAATAATTCAGACCACTGCAGAGAATGAGTAATATGTATGCAAAAATGAACAAATGTATATCCAAAGACTGTTTTATTTCTCAAAATAATACTGTTGAGCCGGAAGCTCTGTTTTTTCGGTTCTGAAAAAGTCATTTTTCCAAATCGTGTAAATCCGTTAAGATTTTTTTTTGGGCGGGCGGGGGGGCTCTCTCACTGTCTCACTCTCATAGGGCCAATGATTTTCTGTGATCGCGGAAAACAGATGGAAATTACGGAATTTTTATGGTGAAACGTTGCTCGCGTGTCAAAATGTAACTGCCGCAGAAGGCTTCCGCCCAAGCAGACATGCCTTCAGTGTTGCCAGATATTGCTAACGTTTTCCACCCCAAAATATGTTCAAAACCAGCCAAAAAGCACCTAAACCCGCCCAATCTGGCAACACTGCATGCCTTTCCGGTCAAGTGATTGTGATTGGCTTGTGGCACACCTAGCCAGCCAATGAGCTGCTTGTTTACAGATTCGCTCCCTGCTTCACAACCAGAATGGCGACCGCTTAAAAGAAATGAATGCTCTGCCAGTGGCGAGTGTGGACGTTGCGTGACTCGCAGAAGATTGTCGCAGGTCGGCGAAAAAACGACTTACTAATAGATATAAAAAAATAAAAGTAATTTAAGTAAGTTTAAAATGTAATTTAAATAAAAAGTAAAGTATTCATAAATTGAAGTTTGGAAGCGCCTCTGTTTTTGGGCTGAGGAGAAGTTTGAAAGGGTGTACCGCGATTCTGCCTTCTTGTATCGCGATATGGATCGTGGCTCTGCGTATCGCGATTTCGATACGCATATCGTTACAGCCCTACTGGCTATGGTAAGTAAGAAAGTAAGAGCATACTATACCCGCCTCTGTTCATTAACGGTATATGTGCAGATTCGGTATAGAGGTTTGAAGGACTCCTGGGCGTTTATTAAAGCTGCCAGAGCAGCTTGAAGGTCCGTTGGATCGATGTAATCAGACATGCTCTTACTTTTTTACTTACTTCCCGGGCTGGCATGTACAGTATATGACACATGCATGACGTAAACGCGTACCCGACGTGAGCAGATCCGAGCAGAGTTTCGCGTATTGGGTAGTTTAGACGGATATGCAACGGGGGCTGTTTTTAACTTATCCACTCTGGAAGGCGTTTTCAATTTTTTCCGTTTTTCAGCCTCGGAAACGCCGTCCCCGTGTAGACGAAAGGCACTTCCGATAAAATATTTAGTCGTTTTTACCCGACAGCGTCCTCGTGTAAACGGGCCCCAAGTAGTGAAAAGTAATAAGAGAAATATTAATATAATCCGCTCACTCAGGTGCAGACTAACAGTCACTGGCGGTCAGCGCTGCCAGATGGGGCATGTTCAAGTATGTGTAATAGTCTAATATTTATGTGGAATAGCTGTCACGCAGGGTTGGAGAATAAGCTTTTTTTTTTTTTTTTTAATCTGCCTGCCAAAATCTACCAGACCCTTTTTTTTTTTTTTTTTAAACCAGCCACTTTCTTGTTTTAACTGAAAGTGTCACTGTGTGTGGTAAAAATAATACAGTAAGAGCTACAATATTCAAGCATGATTCATTATTTATGATAAATAGGTTATTTTATTTCATAAGTTAAATATTTAAACTCAAGGCAAGTATTGATTCATTCTCTCTCTTTAATACGCACACAAAACTGAATTGTTGGAAGTTGCGTTTGATGAGCTGAGCAGATTTAAAAAACATTAACCATTCACAGGACTGCCTGTTGTTGGCTTTTCTCCACTTCTCATTTAAACAAAAATGTTTTTCGACCTTCGCTCCTTTGACCTGCGTCTCCCGGGAGGTTTTCTCTGCAGACCTCTGACTCCTACGATGCAACACTTTTAACACTTTGTTCGTTTGCTGCAGCGTGAGCCCAGGCTGCTTGACCCGAGCTAATTCTCTTTAACCGTCAGTCAGTAGTTATTGTTCTCTGCTCAAGTTTCCACACTGAATCCAAATCTTCTTGTTTCTGTGTTTAAAGAGGATATCATGTCCTCATTAAAGTGTCCGAGTGGAACAAACACGCTCGTGATTCCGTCTGCGCTGTGAAATGTTGCAGTTGCATTATGCCTTTGTTTATGCTACTTTATTTACCCGTCACTGTGGCTGGTAGGCTGAGCAGATTCACCCACGTTGGGTTTCCAACACCGGTGCGAATGTGTCATTTCAGAAAACATATTTATTGTATTTACAGATATGATGATTACATCTGGCGCTGCTGCTAAAGGTCCAGCTGTACGTCTGATTCATAGATTTCAGGGAGACAAAAAATCTGGGGACTACTGGAGAGCTTTGTAGAGTTGTTTAATTAACCCTAACCTTAAGTTTTATTATTATTCGTTTTCACCTGTTTTTTAGATCCACTCCTCTTAGGGCTTTTGAGATGGACACCGTTCCAACGCTGAAACGTAGGGCCCGATCTGGAATGGTGTGCTTGTTAAAATGGTTGCACTACCCCTTGTCGTTCGTTATTCCCGTTTTTCGGCAAAATTCCGTGCCATTGAAATGAATGGGAGTGATGACATCATAAGAAGCTTCCCCCACTCTAGATGTTAGAGCGGGAGCAGCAGAAAAAAAAATTAAAACTGCGATTTTACAGCCAAAATCCATGTTTTAAACCCTTGAAAAACATATAAAAGGGTGGAGAGGAGATTTCACTGCGCAAAGCGCAATCTCCCTTCAAAATGCTGTGAAAGAGTGTGACGGGCTGAGCCGCGACGCCGACAGAGCGTGCGCACAGGCCGCCATTTGCCGGCATTTTTAAATCACTGCTGTCCTGTCCTGTCGCTACATTCTTCATCTGTATAATCTTTGTCTAGTCTCAAAAAGTAAAATAATTCACACTGGCTGTTAAAAACTTCATTTATTGGTTAAAACTTTTTTGCTATTACAACTCCGGTAGCAATTCACTCACCGGCATTCAAAACGCTCTTCCGTGTCTCGTTTGGGGAAACGGATGGACTGTTCCACTGGGGGGGGGGATAAAGGGGTGTCCCGGGTTCTTTGTGGGGCAGCCCATTGTGATGGGGGTGTTTTAGGGGTAATGGCTTTTAAGTCATTTGGAGGGTTCAGTAATGGGCATGTCAGTTATTGTATGTATTTTAGAGAATGTGAGAAAACGTGGCTTCATTTGAGCAAGCACACTCCAGCAGTTCCTGCAGAGGAAATGCAGTCTAGTTGACCGGAAAGTACACAGCCGCCATCTTGTTGGTAAAAAAAAAAACACCGCTGAATACTGCTGCACTCGTGTACAGAATGGATCAATTTCAACCGACGGACTACACGGCTCATTTTTCTAATGAACAGAAAACTAGATATATGTCTAAAATAAATGACCTACGGATTAGCGACCCTTATGGCTTACCGGACGTAGTTTTCACGACCGTGTCAGTGGATATTGAACTGCCAGAGGTGGAATACCCAGACGTGTATAATTACCTCATTAACTCTCACTCGCTGTTCAGTGGTGAAGCACTGCGTGCTTATAAATCTCTGGACAGTTATCTTTACAGAAATTCAGGATTTGTCAGCGACTCAGATGTGGCATCTTGTAAACAAGAAAATAACAATCCTCATTGGACGGGTAAGTCACTTAAGTATTGAGTACTAGTACTGATACTAGATATATCAGTAGTATCTAGTATAGCACTGACCAGCTGATTATAGAATAGAATAAGGTAATTCCAGCTGTAATTCCAAATCGTCCGTCTTGTTTACCATGGATCTGGCGTTGGAGAGGTAGAGGCTTGGCAGTGGAGATTTGAGTGGCTGTTTTCTGAGCTTAGTCAACAGGCCGGCTCTGCCTGCAGCCTCGCTTTTGCTTCCTCTCCCGGCGCCGCCTCCTTCGCCTGCACCAATGTCCAGTAAGTCCATACGGTTGTAGTGGATATTGAAGTCCGGTACAGACGAACAACACGCAAAAATACACACAAAAAACATAAAAAACGTGCACAGGTAGGGTGAGCTTGTAGCCGCAGCTGTTGTAGTAGAATTGTATATAGTAGGTGTCTGTGAAGAAGGTAGAACTAGAAGTAGAAGGCGGAAATATGGCGTTTGACCGACAAGATGGCGTCCGTTACAATCTGGATCGGCTGTGATAATACCGTTTCCGAGTCCGATCCTCTCCTGCGCTGGCTGAGGCTCTCGTCTCGGAGTCCAAAACAACTACTCAGTTGTCTATTCTATACAGTTTTTTTTTTTTTTTTTTTTCCTCTCAGTCCATTCAAGTGGAGAGTGTGCTGCCCAAGCCCCTGTGAATGAGCTGTTCCTGTCTGCTTTTGGACCTGGAAATGGCTCTTACCTCACACATGGTGTCAGACTTAAGTGGATAACTTAAAAAAACCAACAAGAATCAGACTATAGAAACCAGTGTGGCTCGGTAACGTCAGTGCGATATCCGATGAGTGAATTACATCAGTACTGGCACCTGATAGCAGCAGTGGATTGGATCTGTCCCAACTCTACACCAGGTAGAACCTCAGGCCTGACACAATGTGGTGTTGGTCTCATGACCTGTGGCGATGTTACTTCCTGTTTCTCTGTGCTGACACTGGCAGGCTGTGCATGTGATACGGCAGTGAAAGTGCAGAAGAGTGTGTTTTGTTCTGGGTTGGGTTGTGTGTCAGCTTTAATCATGACTGACACTTTATAACTGTTTTTATAACCTTCAACCTTTCACTGGAACAAGCTGTTTGTCTCACACAGACTGCAGAGTGTGTGTGTGAGTGAGAGAGAGAGAGAGAGAGAGAGAGAGAGAGTGTCTGCTGCTCTCAGATTGGTGTGTTGGGGAGGTGGAACTGCTGCAGCCATCTGGCAAACATCCCTCAGTGTGTGTGAAGTCAAGTTTTTGTATAGCACTTTTAACAATGAACATTGTCACAAAGCAGCGTTACAGAATTTGAGTGACTTTAAACATGAGCTAATTTTATCCCTAATCTATCCCCAATGATGTTGCAAGGAAAAACTCCTTCAGATGACATGAGGAAGAAACCTCGAGAGGAACCAGACTCAAAAGGGAACCCACCCTCATTTCGGTAACAACAGACAACATGACTATAACATTAACAGCTTTAATATGAAGTCAGTTTCGTTGATGTTATAAACTCTTCATTGATGGAAACTTGAGTGCAAAACTGTTCATGACAACTGCAGCCCTAAAGTTAGCAAGTCAACTGTAGTCCTCAGCCATAAAAGCATTACTGTAAGAGTCCAGAGCATCCTCCAGGTGTGACTTTCAACTGTCCTCATGGGACCGGCCTCCACAGGAGCGATGCGATGAGACTCCAACCACAATGCTCGAAAAACCTCATGTCTAATCATCCGAGGCGACTAAAGTCTGTGCAAGGACGAGTACAACTTTAATGGTAATCATCTGATCGGACGACAAAAGTTAGTGCTGGCAACCTAAGCAGCACAGGCGCTAAGAGAGCAGGGAACCGGTCTAAAGTAGCTCGTCTCGTTTCACGGGAAATGCGTTAAGTTTTATTTATCAACACGACAATATATAAAAGTACAAAAACTATTTTGAGGAACTCCTCATTCAGATTTCCTTGTTTTTGGTTATAATTTGTTGAAGTATGCGTGTGTTCGAGTGTACTGGAATAGCTCGGCTCAGAGAGCTCCACGCAATGACGTAATTATACCGATTGGCTCAGGTTGACGAGGGTCAAGGACATCATGTGCCAGCAGCGCGGTTGAAGCGGGCAGGTGTCAAACTTGGAACTTTCATATCACGATTGGAGTTAATAATAAACAATATCACTGAATAATCTTCCTTCCCTCTAACCTCTGTGTGTGGGTGTGTGTGCATATAAATATTAATTACAATTTCTTTGATTTTGATGGTTTCATATATTTCACAATGAGATTTTTATTTTCTAAATATTTATCAACATACTGCCACTGTGGCACGGGAGCCTGTGATTGGTGGACAGCCGACAAAGGGTGTCTCGCATTGGTTGTAAAGCATGACATAAAAATCGTAAACACATACGGGACCCGCTGATTGGCTGTTCACATGCTGAAGCCAAGCGGAGATGTCCGGCGTCTGTTGCTGTTGTCCGAAGAAAACTACAGCTAAAAAAGCTCTACTACCGGATCACTTGGACAGTCTTAGTCAGAAAGAAGTGAAGGATAGATGTACACGGAAATGATCCGTACAGAATTCCTCGAAACGACTGGCGCGACGGTGCAAATGTGTGTGTTAGTGTTAGCTACATGTTGGAATATACCTTCTTTTCCCTGAAGAGTCCCGACACGGAAGAACAGTTTTAAAAAACTACAGAAGAAAGAAAACCTTCTTTGTGTAAAGACTTTTTCCTGACGTCAGCTTTTGGGAACAGAATGCTGCGAAAGCCAAAGCATTTACTCTCGAAGGGCTCCGACCTAAATCCTGCCCCTGCATGTCTCATCAACCCCAAGGACATGCAGTTACACAGCTATCTGCACTCCATCATTTATACACTGAGGAGTATTGTTGTTAAAACAATATCTGAACGGTGGAACGGTGACACTTTGCACAGGACTGTGTTCCTCTGATAACAGAAACAAAGCTCCAGCATTATTATTATTATTATTGGTGTTATGATTTTGTGGATTTATCATAATTATGCTGCTTCACTTATTAAAAAAAATCAACTGCATTCCGTCCTCTCCAAAATAAAATAAAGCTCTGGGCAAGTGGAACTGTTTTTCGGGCGAGTATGTTTTGGGTGCTGCTCGCCCACTGGGAAAGTAAGACTGGGAGATTTTTATTTTATTTTTTTTCTGAGGACTGGACCAGACACAGGGCACCAGGATGGATCAGGCAGGTCTGAGGAGCAGAAGAGGTTCAGCATCTTGATCTCAGGACCGACATGTAACTCAGAGGGAGAGAAAACACAGGTTGTTAGGTATGCCCAATGTCACCTGAATAAGTAGGAACAGTATACATATTGCACCGAGTACAAGCAGGGACTCCGGCAACTAACTATGACAGCATAACTAAAAGGGGAGAGCCAGAAGGTAACACAGGCATGAGGGGCCCCGGGACATAAAGCAGCAGCCACTACACCGTCAACAAACTCGAGTGAGCAAGCGAGTGGGGACTGACAGCATCCATACATCCCAGTTTACCAAAACACTCTGTCTGAGGATCCTCCAGATCTACTCCTTTACCTCATAAACACCATTAACACAAGGCTTGACTAAACAGATCTGTTTTCAGCCGAGACTTAAACGCTGAGACTGTGTCTGATTCCTGAACGCTACTTGGAAGGCTGTTCCATAACTGTGGGGCTTTGTAAGAAAAGGCTCCGCCCCCTGATGTAGCCTTCACTATATGAGGTACCAGCAGATAGCCTGCACCTTTTGATCTAAGTAGGCGTGGCGGGTCATAGAGGAGCAGAAGTTCACTCAGGTACTGTGGTGCGAGAACATTCAGTGCTTTAAAGGTCAATAGTAGTATTTTATAATCAATACAAAATGTGATTGGGAGCCAATGCAGTGTGGATAAGACAGGGGTGATGGGGTCAGATCTTCTAGTTCTAGTAAGGACTCTTGCTGCTGCATTTTGAACTAACTGGAGCTTGTTTATGCACTTATTGGAACATCCAGACAGTAAGGCATTACAATAATCCAACCTGGAGGGAACGAAAGCATGAACTAGTTTTTCTGCGTCATGTAGTGACATTAAATTTCTTATCTTAGCAATATTTCTGAGATGAAAGAAAGCTATCCGGGTGATGTTATCGATGTGAGTTTCGAATGAAAGACTGGGGTCAATAATCACTCCGAGGTCTTTTACTGCTGCACGTGAAGAAACAGAATGGCCATCCAGAGTTACTGTGGAATCAGAAAACTTACTTCTAGCTGCATGTGGTCCGAGTACAAGTACTTCAGTCTTGTCAGAGTTAAGCAGAAGGAAGTTAATAAGCATCCAGTGTCTAATGTCCTTCACACATTCCTCAATTCTATTAAGCTGGTGTCTCTCATCAGGTTTTGCAGAAACATACAACTGTGTGTCATCAGCATAACAGTGGAAACTAATAGAGTGTTTACGAATAATATCACCCAGAGGGAACATATATAAAGAAAAAAGCAGTGGACCCAAGACAGATCCTTGTGGAACACCAAACTTTACCTCAGAATGTCTAGAAATATCACCATTTACATCAACATACTGATAGCGATCAGTTAAATAAGACCTGAGCCAGGAGAGGGCCGTTCCCTTAACTCCCACAACATTTTCTAGTCTATCCAGAAGAATGGAATGATCAATGGTATCAAATGCTGCACTAAGGTCAAGCAACACAAGCAGCGAGACACAGCCCTGATCAGACGCCAACAGTAGGTCGTTTACTACTTTAACCAGTGCTGTCTCTGTGCTATGATGAGGTCTAAATCCTGACTGATACATTTCATGGATGTTATTCCTATGTAAATATGAGCATAACTGCTGTGCCACAGCTTTTTCAAGGATCTTGGAGATAAAGGGGAGGTTTGATATTGGCCGATAATTGGACAGCTGACAGGGATCAAGGTCAGGTTGTTTAATCAGGGGTTTGATAACTGCTAGTTTAAAGGATTTGGGTACATAGCCGATCATGAGAGAAGAATTTATTATTTTTAGAAGCGGTTCAATTACTCCAGGTATTATCTGTTTGAATAGATGTGTCGGTAAGGGATCTAGTACGCAAGTTGAGGCTTTTGATGTCGAGATTAATGAAAGTAATTCAGTTTCTCTAAGGGGAGTAAAACATTCTAACTGATGATCTGATACAGTTATATTGTTAACTACAGGGTCACTTACATTGTCTGACCTTAAATTAGTAGTTTGAATTTTTTGTTGGATATTCTCAATTTTGTCATTAAAAAAATTCATGAAGTCGTTGCTACTCCATACTGCAGGTGTGCATGTGTCTATAGTGGACTTATTCCTGGTTAATTTTGCTACAGTATTAAATAGGAATCTAGGATTATTTTTGTTATCTTCTATTAGGGAGGAGAGATATGTTGATCTCGCAGCACTAAGAGCTTTTCTATACTTCAGGAAGCTCTCCTTCCACGCTAATTTGAACGCTACCAATTTTGTTTGATGCCATTTACGTTCCAATTTTCGAGTGGTCTGTTTTAAAGTGCGAGTGTCATCATTATACCAGGGTGCTATTTTTTTTCGCTCTGATCATTTTCCTTTTAAGAGGAGCTACGTTATCTAAAGTATGGCGGAACGTTGACTCTAAGTATTCTACGTTTAACCCGAATGTTAGTATTAGATCGAGGGTGTGACCACCATTATGGGTCGGTCCTATGACATTCTGATTAATCCCTACTGAATCTAAAATGGACACAAACGCTGTTTTTAAAGGGTCTTCTGGGTTATCGAAGTGAATATTAAAATCTCCGACAACTAAAGCTTTGTCTAAGGAAATAACCAGATCTGAGAGAAAATCTGCAAATTCAGAAAGAAACTCAGAATATGGCCCCGGGGGCCTGTAAATAATAAGTAACGGAATTAACTGGGTAGACTTATTTTTCAAAGCTACATACATTTACAGTGGGGCAAAAAAGTATTTAGTCAGCCACCAATTGTGCAAGTTCTCCCACTTAAAAAGATGAGAGGCCTGTAATTTTCATCATAGGTACACTTCAACTATGAGAGACAGAATGGGGGGAAAGAATCCAGGAAATCACATTGTAGGATTTTTAATGAATTAATTGGTAAATTCCTCGGTAAAATAAGTATTTGGTCACCTACAAACAAGCAAGATTTCTGGCTCTCACAGACCTGTAACAACTTCTTTAAGAGGCTCCTCTGTCCTCCACTCGTTACCTGTATTAATGGCACCTGTTTGAACTCGTTATCAGTATAAAAGACACCTGTCCACAACCTCAAACAGTCACACTCCAAACTCCACTATGGCCAAGACCAAAGAGCTGTCAAAGGACACCAGAAACAAAATTGTAGACCTGCACCAGGCTGGGAAGACTGAATCTGCAATAGGTAAGCAGCTTGGTGTGAAGAAATCAACTGTGGGAGTGATTATTAGAAAATGGAAGACATACAAGACCACTGATAATCTCCCTCGATCTGGGGCTCCACGCAAGATCTCACCCCGTGGGGTCAAAATGACCACAAGAACGGTGAGCAAAAATTCCAGAACCACACGGGGGGACCTAGTGAATGACCTGCAGAGAGCTGGGACCAAAGTAACAAAGGCTACCATCAGTAACACACTACGCCGCCAGGGACTCAAATCCTGCAGTGCCAGACGTGTCCCCCTGCTTAAGCCAGTACATGTCCAGGCCCGTCTGAAGTTTGCTAGAGAGCATTTGGATGATCCAGAAGAGGATTGGGAGAATGTCATATGGTCAGATGAAACCATTTTGGTAAAAACTCAACTTGTTGTGTTTGGAGGAGAAAGAATGCTGAGTTGCATCCAAAGAACACCATACCTACTGTGAAGCATGGGGGTGGAAACATCATGCTTTGGGGCTGTTTTTCTGCAAAGGGACCAGGACGACTGATCCGTGTAAAGGAAAGAATGAATGGGGCCATGTATCGTGAGATTTTGAGTGAAAACCTCCTTCCATCAGCAAGGGCATTGAAGATGAAACGTGGCTGGGTCTTTCAGCATGACAATGATCCCAAACACACCGCCCGGGCAACGAAGGAGTGGCTTCGTAAGAAGCATTTCAAGGTCCTGGAGTGGCCTAGCCAGTCTCCAGATCTCAACTCCATAGAAAATCTTTGGAGGGAGTCGAAAGTCCGTGTTGCCCAGCGACAGCCCCAAAACATCACTGCTCTAGAGGAGATCTGCATGGAGGAATGGGCCAAAATACCAGCAACAGTGCGTGAAAACCTTGTGAAGACTTACAGAAAACATTTGACCTCTGTCATTGCCAACAAAGGGTATATAACAAAGTATTGAGATGAACTTTTGTTATTGACCAAATACTTATTTTCCACCATAATTTGCAAATAAATTCATTAAAAATCCTACAATGTGATTTCCTGGATTCTTTCCCCCCATTCTGTCTCTCATAGTTGAAGTGTACCTATGATGAAAATTACAGGCCTCTCTCATCTTTTTAAGTGGGAGAACTTGCGCAATTGGTGACTGACTAAATACTTTTTTGCCCCACTGTATGAGTATGAAGAACTTCAAATGTATTAAATTTATAACCAGGTTTGTGTGTTACACCTAGATAATCGTTATAAATAACCGCGACGCCTCCTCCTCTGCCAGTTAGACGAGGCTGGTGTATATAACTGTATCCAGGAGGACTCGCTTCATTTAATGCTATATATTCATTTGGCTTAATCCATGCTTCAGTTAAACACAGTACATTAAACTCCTGATCAGTAACGAGTTCATTAACCATTAGTGCTTTAGATGTAAGAGATCTAATATTTAATAGCCCCACCTTTAGATCAAAGGTGCTGGCAGCGGCTGTACAGTCAGTATGATCTAATTTTATGTTGATTAGGTTACTGGAACAAACTCTCTGAATATTTCTACCTTTTTGTTGAGTTTGGGGAACAGACAGCCTAACAGCGTTCGATATGTTCATTGAGGATTTGGGTACATGGCCAATTCTAAGAGAATTATTTTTAGCGGAGCTCCTGCATGAGCCTTGAGCAGAGCCCCATAGGCATAGTGTGGATACATAAAGAAACCCATCGAGTTGTTTTCTGGTGGTTTCAGTTCTGTGTGTGCGTGCCACCACAGGCAACCCAATCATGGCAGGAAAATCTCCGTGCACAACGCGCGCATGCCGTGCCTGAATTTTTATTTTTAATTTTTTTGGCGATTCTCGATAAAAATCCAACTCGTTCTTCTTCATTCTACTTTTTGGATAAAAGTCGATAAAGTGTATACTTATTTTTCTGTTTTTTTAAATCATAAATTGTACATGTTGGGAAAAAAAAGGGTGACAACGAAAAAGACCAATCGAAGAATTGCAAGAAGTTGACAGAAGAGAAAATGAGAGGAGGAAAGGCGATGGGAGACGGTCAAGTCCAGCTTAGAGGAAGATGGAGAGAACAAGAGAGGGAAAGGAGGATAAACTCGAGTTTATCAGAGGAAAAAATGAGAATGCAAGGGAGAAAAAGAGAGAAAGAAGGAACATCTCAGAAGAGACAAAGACGAAGGAATATGTCAGAGAGAGAAAGAGAGCGAGAAAGGAGAAACCAATGTGACGTGGCGAGTGCAACAACCTGTTGTCTACTCAAGCGAACAGCTGCTAATAGTTTTGCACAGGAAGACTATGGACCACAAAAAAGGAGAAAAGAAACCCGCATGACAACAGGTGAACAACTGCAAAGAGAAACACTTTCTTCAGCATCAGGTAAGAATAATAACGGTAAAGAAATAAAACAAAAGAGGCTGGCTATGATGTAAGAAAATTCTACAACCCAGAAACAGATGGAAGCTCCGCTTTTAGGCAGCGCCTCAATCTATATATTGCCTGCCTATGGTCCCCGTCATCTCAGCCGATGGGGAACTCTTGCATGACATCTGTCACGGTGCCTTTCTCGTCGCAGGGTTTGTTATGCCTCAGACAGGACGTGGCCTTTCTTAGTCTGAGCACGCCAGGCATCTCAGTCGGCAGTATGTTGGTACCAGGAGGCTGGATCGAAACCGAATGTCTTTAGGTCTTGCTTGACAGTCCTTCCAGCATTTTTTGGGTCTGCCTCTCTTTCCTTCAGCAAGTTCCCCGAACAACATCTGTTTTGGTTTGCGGGTGTCCTCCATTTGACACGCATGCCTGAGCCACCTTAGTCTGTTGTTGCTAACCATTGTTTCAATGGTAGTGGTCTGGGCACGCTGTAGTACTTCTGTGCTGGTCTTCTTGTGCCACCATTTTGATGTAGGGCGCGCTGGTGGAAGGCTTCTAGGCTGCAGATCTGGTAAGCAAGAGTGGGCCATGTCTCCCTGCCATAGAGTAGAGATGGAAGCACAGTGAACTTGTATACAGCGAGTTTGGTTAATATTGAGAGACCTTGGCAGTTCCACATGTATTGTCTATATATTAGAAGAGGCTCAATGACTACTGGTATTATCTGTTTGAAGAGTCATGTAGGCAGCGTGGTGGTGTAGTGGTTAGCACTGTTGCCTCACAGCAAGAAGGTCCTGGTGAGGGCCTTTCTGTGCGGAGTTTGCGTGTTCTCCCCGTGTCCGCGTGGGTTTCCTCCGGGTGCTCCGGTTTCCTCCACAGTCCAAAGACATGCAGGTTAGGTTAACTGGTGACTCTAAATTGACCGTAGGTGTGAATGGTTGTGTGTCGCCCTGTGATAACCTGGGGACTTGTCCAGGTGTACCCCGCCTCTCACCCAGAGTCAGCTGGGATAGGATCCAGCTTGCCTGCGACCCTGTAGAACAGGATAAAGCGGCTAGAGATAATGGATGGAGGGAAGAGTCGTGTAGGTCAGGGATCCAGTACTCAAGTTAATGATCTCGATGTGAAATTTCAGTGACGTTAGTTTGGTCTCTCTAAGGGGAGTAAAACATTCTAATCGCTGATCTGATAGTTATAATCCTAACTACAGGGTCGCTTATCAAATTGTCTGGCTTAAAATTAACATTCTGAATTTTTGCCTGATTTTGTCACTGAAAAAATTCCTGAAGTCTTCGCAGCATATTGCCCCAGGTTGAAGGTGTGTAGGTTTCCGCACTGGTCCTATTCCTAGTTAATTTTGCTATGGTATTAAATAGGAGTCTAGGATTATTTTTGCTCTCCTCTATCCAGGCATGAAAACGGGTCCGGGGTGAAAAAGGTGAGAAGGGTGCACGAGTGGTGACGTGGCCTCTGGTGTTTTATTTTGTTTGGGGGGTCCTCCCCCAGAATAAATATTATAGCCTCCTTACTAAGTATACTGTATTGACATTTGCACAAGGACATACAGTACAAATTCAAATACATGTAGTTATAGTGAAATTATGCCCTGGAGGGGGCGTCATGGCTCAGGTGGATAAGGCGCCATACCATAAATCCGGGGACCCGGGTTCGATCCCTCCCCGTCTCTCACTCCTGCTCATTTCCTGTCTCTACACTGTCCTATCCAACAATAAAGGTGGAAAAAAAAAAGCCCCCCCAAAAACATTATGCCCTGGAAAAAAAAATGCGAATAATAGAATGAAGAAAGTGGAGAACACACAAGGAATAGTGATCTTTTTTTCCTTTTATTTGCCTGGACCACCAGTGTCTCCATGGCCTGCTTTCGCGGAGTTGCCGCATGTTTCAGCCTTGCCCGCTTCTCTCCTTCAGCAGTCGGTTTCTTGGCCTGCTGAGTACTGCAAGTTGCTTGAGAGCCATACTTGCTCTGCTGCTGCTGCTTTTCCTCCTTGTTCACCCTCTGCTGGTGTTTGTATGTGGCTGCTGCAGAGTTAATGTTCTTGCACAATGTTCTGTCCACTTCCCCAAACGTCACGTCCTCCCTTCTAAAGAGCTGCATAGCTGTCTTCCCCCTGGACATCAGCGTGTACTTGACTGTCTGTATTGCATTAAATGTTTCCACATTCATGTTGCCACTCCTTTGATCAATTACATCATTCATCAGACTAAATGAGGACTCGACTCTAGGTCCATGAAACATGGAGAGGCAACACTTAACCAGTGCACCCAGGGAGGGGTACTTGTCTGGTTTGTCGAAGACATGACCCCACTACTCCACGATGCTCTCTCCCTCCTTGAATCTGGGGATGGTCAGGTCAACACTGAACCGCACAAGTTCCCTCTGGATATCCTGGTCTGCTGGCAAGAGGTGCCCCAGCATACCACTCAGCCTGCCAAGATATGGAAGTACCTGCAGCTTTCAGTTCTTTTTAAATCAAGGCTGAATACTTTCTTCTTTGCTGCTGTCTTTTATTAAATCAAATTTGAGACTTTTAATTTGATTTCCTTCAGCACGGACAGCACTACAAAATGGCGCCTCCACTATACAGTGCCCTATATAGTGAGTAGCGAGCAATTTCGGACACAGGGATTGTCAAAAGACGCGCGCGCCCTCTTTCGAACGCTGACGTAATCAAGCCGGAAGTTTTGTTTGTTTTGATTGCGATCAGGAAAGTTTGGGGAAAAAAGTAGGAAATTCAGTCCGATGACTCAATCCAGCTTCTGGTGGTCTGGTCTGCACTCTGACTGATGTGTGCATGCTCTGGCCAGCAGGAGAAGAGGTGTGAAATGATGCTGCTTGCCCTTCGCAGCGAGAAGTACTCATCGCTATGGCGTCAATATCAAAGCAGGAGGAGGAGGCGCAAACCGGCACGAACTGTCTATGGGTGCGAAGCGACCTCCTTGCCCGAATTTCGCCGAAAGGTGAGGGATTTTCATGCATGTCTATCAGGGTGAAGAGAGACACTGATCTACAGTAGCAGCACCGAGAGCTTGTCTGTTCTTCAGGAGACCCTCCTTCCATGCGAATTGGAACACTACCAATTTTGTTTGATGCCATTTTCATCCTAATTTTCGAGTGGTCTGTTTTATGCCAGGGTGGTATTTTTATTTTTTCTCTCTAATCGTATTGTAAGCTAAAATATGACTGTTGCTATAGTTATGCCTCCGAGACCTCTGAAGGTGCACTGTGGTATCTGGCACCAAGATGTTGGCAGCAGATACTTTTAAGTTGAGTAAGTTGTGGGTAGGACCTCCATGGATCGGACTCGTTTGTCAGCACATCCCACAGATGCTGATCAGATTGAGGTGTGAGAAATTCGGAGATCGAGTCAACACCTTGCTCAAACCGTTCCTGAACAGTTTCTGCAGTGTGTGAGGGATCGTTATCCTGCTGAATGAGACCACTGCCATTAGTGTTGGGGTTCATCCAGTCGGAAACGGTCAACTTACTTCTCGGGACCCCCGCCCTCGTGCCACCCAGAGCTCTGGGGGGGTTAGTTGCAAAGAAAGACAGGAACCCCAATGTAGTTCACATCTTTATTCGCAAGTTCCCCCAATTGGACAAGAATACAGAGGGTTATTATATACAAGTGTTATCTGTGTGTAAATGACATCACTGTTTGATATCTGTGTGTGTGTGCATGAATGTGTGTGTCTATGGGAGGGTGTGAGTGAGTGACATCATTTTGATGTGTGTCTGTGTGTGAGCAAGTCACATCTTAATTACATCACTGTTCTAATGGAATGTTCAGATGTACGTGTGTGTGTTTGACTTGCGTGCCAGTGAGCAGCTTGATCTTGGGGCAGGTCAAATAATCTCCATCAGTGTGTGTAAATCATAACATCATGACATATTTCTGATGACATGATAGCAAAGTACAAACAGATTTTAAAGGTCATTGCCTACGTACACCCCTTCAGGTCAGATATAACATAGGGCAATATGTACTTAAGATGGTGATGGAATTTTTAAACACAGATAATATGTCTAGTCTACGAAGTCAGAAATTAATGCCAACAAAGTTTAAAAGATCTAAAAGCTAAAGGATGAAAAGCTCATAAATTCTTAACACATGAATGTGTGTCTTGTGCTAAGTCAGCAAATTACATCTTGATTTCATCAATATGGAGTAAGACAATCATAAGCAAAATAACAAATAAGAATATGTCTTTAGCAATCCTAAATTATATTCTGTAATTATAAAACTTCCAGTTCTGATGCTCATGTGGTCACTAAGTGCTTTCAGTGGTGGACGGGGGTCAGTGTGGGCTCTCTGAGCGCTCTGCAGTTACACAGCCCTGTACACACAAGCTGCGATGCACTGTGATCGGACACCTTTCTATCATCTTGTGTGCGCACACACACACACACACACACACATATGCATTGGCTTTGTTGCTGAAATGGTGTGTGTGTGTGTGTGTGTGTGTAGATGAATCATGTCAAGGAGCGTTTTGGCAAAGATGTGAATAAGGAGGTGTTACTGATGTGTCTTGGCATCACGTCTGGTGTGGGACGTCTCTTCTTTGGCCGAGTGGCTGACTACGTCCCTGGCGTGTACAAAGTCTTCCTGCAGGTAAAAAAACACACACACACACACACACACACACACACACAAGCCCTACTTTCCCTGGTTTAATTTTTTTAAACACGTTTTCCACATGGAGTCTTTCCAAAGTATGACATTCCTAATGAACTCCTCTTTACACAGTGACTGACTGGGGCACAAGGAGGAAGGGGTTTAGGGTGGATGTGTGTGTGCCAGTTTACAGGAACAGCCGTTACACACTGTGTGCACTATTATTAGGCGAGTGAGGACTCTGACCCTCCCATTATTTCTGTGCATGTTTTCCAACCTCAAGCTCTTGAATGTTAATTGGATTTAAGCATTCTCAGGTGGGGTTAATTTGTGTAATGACGGAGGGTGTGGCCTAAAGTCATTAACACCCCTGTACAATGCTCGAAAAACCTCATGTCTAATCGTCCGAGGCGACTAAAGTCTGTGCAAGGACGAGTACACCTTTAATGGTGATCATCTGATCGGACGACAAAAGTTAGTGCTGGCAACCTGAGCAGCACAGGCGCTAAGAGAGCAGGGAACCGGTCTAAAGTAGCTCGTCTCGTTTCACGGGAAATGCGTTAAGTTTTATTCATCAACACGACAATATATAAAAGTGCAAAAACTATTTTGAGGAACTCCTCATTCAGATTTCCTTGTTTTTGGTTATAATTTGTTGAAGTATGCGTGTGTTCGAGTGTACTGGAATAGCTCGGCTCAGAGAGCTCCACGCAATGACGTAATTATACCGATTGGCTCAGGTTGACGAGGGTCAAGGACATCGTGTGCCAGCAGCGCGGTTGAAGCGGGCAGGTGTCAAACTTGGAACTTTCATATCACGATTGGAGTTAATAATAAACAATATCACTGAATAATCTTCCTTCCCTCTAACCTCTGTGTGTGGGTGTGTGCGCGTGCATATAAATATTAATTACAATTTCTTTGTTTTTGATGGTTTCATATATTTCACAATGAGATCATTTTTATTTTCTAAATATTTATCAACATACTGCCACTGTGGCACGGGAGCCTGTGATTGATGGACAGCTGACAAAGGGTGTCTCGCATTGGTTGTAAAGCATGACATAAAAATCGTAAACACATATGGGACCCGCTGATTGGCTGTTCACATGCTGAAGCCAAGCGGAGATGTCCGGCGTCTGTTGCTGTTGTACGAAGAAAACTACAGCTAAAAAAGCTCTACTACCGGATCACTTGGACAGTCTTAGTCAGAAAGAAGTGAAGGATAGATGTACACGGAAATGATCCGTACAAAATTCCTCGAAACGACTGGCACTGGGAAAGTAAGACTGGGAGATTTTTTTTCGAGGACTGCTATATTAAAGTGTGCATAAAAAAGCGATTTAACAGACACTGAAAAGACAGAAAATTGTAAAATGCCTATCAGAGGGATGCAGCGCTATTGAAACGTGACCGCAGAGCAGTCAAACGTTTTGTTGCAAATAGTCAACAGGGTCGCAAGAACGTGTGGAGAAGAAACGACGCAAAGGATTAAACACGAAGCTACCAGGAACCTGTTATCCTCCAGTGCCACCATATTCCAGAACTGCAACCCACCTGGAGTGTCCAGAAGGACAAGGTGCTCAGAGACATGGCCAAGGTGAAGCATGAACACCACTAAACAAGACTCACCAGTTGAAATGCCAAGATCGGGGCAGGAAATCTCTGCATTCTTGATGGACCAGATGGATGGGCCCGCGGCTGGATCACTAACCAGCACACGGCACCACTTCAACTCAGACGCCAGTAACGTGGAGGAGGGGTACTGGTATGGGCTGCTGTTATTAAGGATGAGCTAGTTGGAGCATTTCGGGTAGAAGATGGACTTAAAATCAACTCCCAAACCTCCTGCCAGTTTCTAGAAGATACATTCTTCAAGCAGTGGTACAGGAAGAAGTCTGCATCATTTCAAGAAGGCCATGATTTTTATGCAGGACGACGCACCATCACATGCATCCAAGTACTCCACTGCTTGGCAAGCCAGCAAAGGCCTTAAAGATCATAGAGTAATGACACGACCCCCTGACTTAACCCCTGCTGAGAACCTGTGGGTCCTTCTTAAACAGGAGGTTTACAGTGAGGGAAGACGACACGCTGCTCTGAACAGCATTCAGGAGGCCGCGGTTGCTGCTGCACAAAAAGTTGATTGTCAACAAATTAAACTGCTAACAGACTCCGTGGACGGAAGGCTCATGGCAGGTATTGAAAAGAAGGGTGGTCACTGAATATTTCTGAAATGCCAAAAGTGTTTATTTGTTAATTCTGAGTTATATGTTACTCTAAAAATCTAAATAAACAAGTGAGATGGGAACATTTTAGCTTTTCATTTAGTTGCCTAATAATTGTGCACACAGTCGGCCATCGAAGAGTAAGAGGAATGATGATGATGAACATGACCCCTGTGCTCCTGTAGGTGATGTCGTTCATGGTGATCGGCGTGATGTCGATGTTGATCCCGGTGTGTAATGTGTTCGGTGGTCTGGTTGCTGTGTGTTTACTGATGGGGCTGTTTGACGGATGTTTTATCTGCATCATGGCTCCCATCGCCTTCGAACTGGTCGGCCCCGACAATGTGTCTCAGGCCATCGGCTTCCTGCTGGGCATGATGTCTGTGCCCATGACTGTGGGTCCCCCTGTTGCAGGTACACACACACACACACACACACACACACACACACACACACACAGTGTTCCTGGTATTCAGAAGCCCTGTTCACACGGCACATATTTGCATCGATGCTGCACCGATGTATTTTGTTGCGATATATCTTACACCGGTGTAAATTTTGTGGAGCGTTCACACGTCACAACCCTGCTTACTAGAGAGAAGCGTGTCAGCACCGGTGCAGCCCCACTTGCGGTCACACGGCAGTTTCTGCGACCGTGCAATAGTAGCAAAAACTTTATTGCTATCATTTCCTTTGATAGTAATAAAGTTTTGATATCATTTCCTTTTATTATTATCATTTCCTATCGTTATTACTATCATTTCCGATAGTAATAATGCGGAAATGAAATATGCGCATGCGTGAAAATGTACTTCCTTTTCCCGGTTGTCATGGCATCATCAAGCGCCGGGTAAACAACGTGGATGAAGACACCAGTGTTGCCAGATATTGCTGACTTTTTCCAGCCCAAAATATGTTCAAATCCACCAAAATGCACTTAAAACTGACAATCTGGCAACACTGGAAGACACGCAGTTCTGTTGTTGTTGATATTCGCCATTTTGGAAGCGCAAAATACCAGGATGCAAATTATGCAATGCCCGTATGTAATCAACTCTCCTCACGCGTAGCGAGTCTACCCCTGTAGCGTTCAGACGGCCCATTTTATATCGGTGCTGCCCCGCAAACTAGCATTTACTCCGGAGTAAATTTCTTAAACCACCTCCCGAGCAGGGTTAGATTTGCACCGGTTTAAGCAGCTTTCAGGGGCTACACCGGTATAACTTTGTACCGTGTGAACGCTCTACCGGGGCAGCCCCGGTGCTACACCGGAGTAAAAGTTGCCGTGTGAACACCCCTACTGTCGGCTTGTGCAGCAGCTTCAGTGTGTTTTCTGAGCTCCACATTGAGATTATTAAAATCACCTGAAGTATTTTAGTTTTTAACAAGCATCCAGACCAACACCTGTAAAAACAAGTGTGTTTGCTGTTAAATGCAATACCATGGAACATAAAAGCGAGAGACGATTTAAAAATGAAAATATGATGGTATATGAATGGGAAGATGGTGATTGTTGAACTAAATCTAACAGCAGTCTCGTATATTACCAGTGTATCACTGCATGAACAGAGCGAGCTGTAATTTCTCACATTAATCTCTGGGTTAATTTAACAAAACACCGTCCCACTTTCATTATTCAGCAACACAGAGAACAGCACCTGATCCAGCACAGTTATTTTAGAGTGTAATTTATCTCTCTGTGTGGGTCAGGATACCTCAGAGATCGCCTGGGCAGTTATGACCTGGCGTTCTACCTGGCGGGGATTCCTCCTCTGATTGGTGGAGCCATGTTGTGTCTGATCCCCTGGGTGGAGCAGAGGAAGAAGAGGAATAAAACTGACGACAGTACGGCACAGAGCATGCTCACACGCCCTCTCTCTCACAGTGACCTGGAGAAGAACGACAAGCTCAGTGCTGAGGCCTGAGTCTCTCTCTCACACACACACACAGATGTGGCACTTCTGTACACAGCGGTTTATTTGTTTAACTCTTAGTGAGGACCGAATGTCCCCACAGAGACGGGAGGATCTGACAGTTCAACTTATTTTCATGAGGAAATCTTTTTAAGCAAAAATTGCAGCTTTTATTTAAAAACTGAAAGATTTCATTTTAAGGTTAGGTTTGGATTTAAGGCATTAATTAGCTGCATTAATAACTCCATCAGTGGAAGATCCTCACAAAGATAGGAAGGCGTGTGTGCTCTGTTTTATTCAGAACTTTTACAATATAATAAATATATTTAATGAAACTATACGATTAAACGAATCATGGACCTTGAACTATAAATCAGTTAAAATAGATTGTTTAAATAAAATTAATGGGATCCGTTTTTTTTTTTTTTTTTTTTTTTTTTTTAAAATCTATGCAAAAAGTTTTACTCAACTTTATATGTGCGTATTAGGAGATAGGAATATTTATGTTGGATTTAATTAAAAAAGGTTATTTTAAACATCGGATCCAAAGAAAATGCTAATCACAGAACCCGATTCCTAAGCTGTGTAATATATAAAAGTCGCACTGTCTTATTTTAAAACTGGATTAAAGGCAGTGGCGAATCGTTAAAGGGATTTAAACACAATTTAGCTTTAGCTCTTCGGTTGCTTTTATTTTTCTTGAGGACTGAACTCGGTCATGGGAAAAGTCATTTCTCTATGCAATATGGCTACAGATATCACTGTTTTTACACTACATGCTGCTGGTAACATTCAGGGACTGAATTAGGTGTGAACTCTAAAACTGAAGGAAAAGTAGCACAGCTCGCTTTATCAAGTGCCTCGTTCAGCTTTTTTGCTAAAAAACTGTATTGTAGATGATGAGTCTTCACTGCACAGATTAATGCATCGTTTTCCATTAAATGGTTATGAAGCGCGCCGTGTCGCTGTGGGTAACGCCGGGCACGTGTACGTGAGGAGGCTGCCTGAGCAGGGGACATTTCTGGACAGAGACAGAACAGAAAAAACAAACGTTGGGATCAGAACCAACCGAGCTCCCTTATTAGGCTGCCTACTCTAACAGGCGTGGACAGATTTGTTGGTACCGTTCCATCGAAAAAGAACCAAGAACCCACGACTCTCTGTGAAATAAGTAGGAACTGACAACGGCATGCAGCATTGTTTATTTCATGTTTAATACAAATCAGACTGCTTTTGATTTTTGGTTTAACTGAATATTTTGCATCACAAAATGGCAAAATATTTAAAGAACCTTACAGACAAGCAGGTTAAAGGCAAAGACTAGATCATCTCCAAGCAGCTCGATGTTCCTGAGACTGCAGCTCCAAATATTATCCCACTCTTCCTGAGCAAACTGCTCGGAAGGGTTCCTCAGATCAGGGCTCATAGAAGGCCACTTCAGAGTAGTCCAGTGTTTTTTGCTCTTCACTGTTCTTGAGTGCTGTTTGCTGTGTGTTTGGGTCTTTATCCTGTTGGAGGACCCATGACCAGCGACTGAGACTGCGCAATCTGATACTGGGTAGGACGTTTCGCTCCAGGATTCCTCGATAGTCTTGAGATTTCATCGAGTCCTGTAGAGATTCAAGGCATGCCGTGCCCCAAATCATAACCAAGCCCCCTCTGGGTTTCACACCACAGCTTTCTTTGAAAGCTTCACTTGTTCTTCTGTGGACAGAGAGAGAGCTGACGTGACTTGCCAATCAGCTTGAGTTTCCACAGGACATGTTCCCAGGAGCACTGTGGCTCATCAATATACATTATTGTCTTTTAAAGTTGTTCTTCCAACAATGGAGTCCTTCTGGATCTTCTTCCATTGAGCCCGCTGTCGCTCAGAAAGTAACAGATGGTGCAATCGGACATTGATGTCCCTTGACCTTGGAGCTCAACTTTTATCTCTTTGGAAGTTGTCCTTGGCTGTTTGTAGGGCTGAACGATTTTAAGATTTTAACGATTTTAATGTTTATTAACGTTGAGTGCCTGAGGAACAAGTTATAATAACTTAAAATAAAAAGAGAGCCATCTTTCTTAAGTAAACTTTTTTTTGCTTCTTTTACTTTTCCCATCTACAACATAGACATAAAAAAAGGTTGATCAATGGCTCAGCAGCATCAAAATATTGCACTTTTGTAAAAGAAAGCATTATAAATTATAACAAACAACAAAGTAGAGCAAAAAAGTCTGACCTTAAAAGTAGTGCAAGAATGGCTCAAGGGAGCTAGCTTATGAACATTAACGACATCAGCAGCAGTTACAGAAACTCAACCCCTGTACTCAGAAGCCTGTGATTCTTTTTCACACAGTGGCAAGAGGAAATGAAATGTAATGGTAGTAAAAATAAAACATAATAAAAAAAAAAACCGTACAAATGACCCTAAATAAACACCAGGAGTATTGGGAGACTTCATGAAAGGGTTAATTTTTCTAGTCTTCTCACAACCCGTCTTAAAATGCAGATGATCCACGAGTTACACATTTTGTATATTGAAAACCTGTGTTCTTGAAGCATTTTGCAATAAACTTGTGTGAAATATTAATGCAAAAATATTGAATATAAAGCTGCTAATGGCGATAGACAGGCAGCCTTTCTATGGCGTTTGTACTGTATTGTTAAAGTAGCCTTGTGCTAACAGTTTGACAGCAAACTTGTCAGCGTTTCGTTTTTTTTCCCCTCCCAAACTGTTTTTCAGTGTTCCGAAACACTGCAGGGATCAAATCCCCTGACTCCGCTTCAGCCATGTCTGAAATTGAACGACCAGCTACACTGATTGGAGTGGATAACACGTGACCTGTCCACGCGCAGCATGCAGCTTCTTGATTGGTAGCTGACAGTGTTTTTACACCATGCTGGGGCAATACGCAGAGCATAGATATGTGAAATTATTGACGAAACAAAACACGGGTTAGTTTAGGAGCACTGAGAAAAACCACGGCTTTGACGATCCCAAAATCGTCTTGTCTGAGATCGCGATTTTCGGTCGAAAACGATAGATCGTTCAGCCCTAGCTGTTTGTCTCCCATTGGGACGATCCTTCTGTTCAATCAGGAGTCGATTTTCCTCTTACATGGCCACGTCCAGGAAGGTTGGCTCCAGTCCCATGGACTCTTTACTAATATTTGGAGCTGTAGTCTCAGGAACATCGAGCTGCTTGGAGATGGCCTTTAACCTGCTCGTCTGTAAGCTTCTTTCTGATCTCCTCAAACATCTCTCCTTCACTTTCTCTGGTCCATGTTCAACATGGTGCACACGACGACCCCAACTGATTAAAAGCTTGAAAACACCTGTGATACTCATGAAGGTTAAACAGCGAGTTTGAAATGTCACTATAATCCAATTCTTTCTAATCTTCTCTCGGGGAGAAAACTGCTTTTAATTTCATTACTGTTCAGGAGGAGTGAAGCATCGTTTCAGCAAGCTGTAAGGGTGCCAACACATTTATCCATGTGTGTTTATCTTGCGCACACGCGTTTATTTATCTGTATCACACGTAATTAATGACTGAATCTGTAGGTTTATAAATATAATCTACCTCAATGTTCCATCACAGACTTGCAGATGTAAGGGGTATTTCATTCATTTCAAAATCTTTTTTTTTTTAGCAGCAAGTGGAAAAAATACTTTTGGCATTCTGAATCGCCAAACATTACTGTAATTATCATTTATTATTATTAAATCAGTGTTAGTGCCTTAACCTGGTCGTGTGAGTCTTAAATCAGCCCATGTTATTTTCATAAATCATTATTATAGAATAAACACAGGGGAAAAAAAGGAAGTGCACAGAACTCTATAATCATAGATCATTTAAAATATTTCACAGGAATATTATAAACATTTCACTGTAAAATAACAGCTACTATATTTCAGAATATTGTATTTTTTCATGTTCAGTGTCTTGGCTTTTTTTTGTGTGTGTGGAAATGAATTGAAGCTTTGATTTCATCAGGACAGATGTTTAAAGGTCCGTGCACAGCTGTGCTGAAACTCCGTTTATCACCAATGACATTACTGTGTTATTTTAAATTAAAATGTGATCTTATTGTGACCTTGCGTTGGTGTAGCTGTGCAGTGTTTTAGTCCTCTCACTCTTCACGTCCTTACGCTGAGAGTTTCTCTCTCCCTAAACACGCTGCCTCCTTCAGGTCCCTCCTCCTGAACAGGCCATCGTTTAAAGTCACCATAACAGTCTCGTTTTTGAACTGATTATTAGCATCTGCCTGTTCAGTATTTATCGATTTACAGAGAGATCATTTGTTTTTGTGTTTTTATTAAATGTGTGTATGTTGTGTACACACACCACTTTTAATACAGTTTATCAATATTTGTTGTTTTGGACTAAATAAACACTTAAAATCACACTCGGGTATCGGCATGAAGGAAATCCTCACTATTACTGTGGAAAATAATGAGCTTTATTTGTCGCCGAACCAAATGTTTTTATTTTACTGCACCAAAAAAATGACATTGAAGCTAAAAACCAAAATCGGTGTCCTTAGCTCCTCTCCGAATGCTGGAGTTCCTGACTGGTTTGTGTTCGTATGAAATACTCGGACGTGTTAATATTCTGATGCTGATGGTGTTTATTGTTGGAGTTTTCACACCGTGTTGTTCTGAATCTGTGTCAAGACCAAAACTTTAACGAAGAAAGGCCAAAGAAAATGCTTCCTCAACTGGAATTCTGACTCTGCCCGATGGGGTTATACAGTACTAACATGGCTGATCTCGCGGCGATCGGTGAAATAAAAGTCGGTGTCTGTGCTGTTAGATCAGATCAGAGTCGTATTTGCTTTGGATCAGTTGATCTACAGATTCAGTAGCTGGTTAAATCTGTAATGCTGACTGAGAGACCGATTGCAGACGTGTGAAGGTTAATACATCCTCAATGTTAGTGTTACGACCTCAGACACTGTCTGCACTTACACTTTGCTTTTTTTCTGGAAATTTGTTCGATTTAATTCCAATTATTTGCTGTAAAACAAGATCTTGGTGACTGCATTATATTTTAAAAATGACCCAATCTGGCAACCCAGTCATTAACCTTTATTAATGGTTGTTGCAGTTCCCATTTTGACCACTAGGTGTAATAATAATAATAATAATTAAAGCTGCTAGCAGCCTTGACGGGCCCTCGCACATGTGGTTCCGCAACCCAGGACATCCCGCCACCCAACAAAACAGTCACATGTCATATATTCATCAAATGTTCAAAGGTGAACAGAGAGAGAAAGTATGTGAAAGAGTGAGTGTGCTCACAGATGTTGCGTGTGCATGTGAGTGCATACTTGAGTGTGTGCATGAGTGTGCACAGAATTGTATGTGTTATATCATCAGACTCATGATATCCAATATTTTGTAAAGTTTCAGATCAATCCATCAATGAATTGAACATTCTTCCCCATTTCCTGCTTGGCCAGTTGGTGGCGCTGTGCTAGGCATCTAAATTACACATGTGAATATCATCACAATCATAATACACAATATTTTGTAAAGTGTCAGATCAATCAGTGAAGGCATTGCCAATGTCTGGCACATTTCCTGTTTGGCAGGTGGTGGCGCTATAACAGGCAGGCCCATTGGGCGTCAGGTTATCATAATAATCATATCTATTGAAGTAAGAAGTGTCTGACCATACAGTCAATGCACTGTGGCTTTCTGACACGTTTCCTGTTTATGTGGCAAGATATTAAAATCATTAGGCCATTTCAACATATTACAAGATATCAAAAATCCCTTCGCAATTTAATATCAGCGACATCTTGGCATCACGTATAACAAATTTCACATGAATCTCATGAGCCGTCTAGGAGGAGCATGTTAAAATTCATCATGTGTCAAAACACACATATTCAAAACCCTATTCTTTCCTTGGCCAGTTGGTGGCGCTATACCAGACAGGCCCATAACGGCTAAAGAGAATCAGAATCATTAAGTTCAACATTTAGCAATATCTTGGCATATTATATGTTATAATATTACAACATATTACAACATATCAAAAATCCCTTCGCAGTTTAACTGCAGCAGTATCTTGGCATCATGTTTGCCAAGTTTGACATGAATTTGATGAACCGTCTAGGAGGAGCACGTTAGAAATGACCATGTGTAATTTCACTCCAAATGGCCTTATGACATCATTCCAAAGTTCTACCCATTCATTTCAATGGAAAAGGGGCGCTATGAAGTCCCTGGGCCACGCCCGGGGCCAAACGTCTGTGGCTGAGTAGCGAGGACAATGACTGATGTGTGTATCAAATATCATGAGTTTTCATGCATGGGAAATGCCTCAAATAAGGCCAAACGCGACAGAAAAATAATAATAAGAGTCCTTCGAAAAACAATAGGGTCTCACACCGAACGGTGCTCGGGCCCTAATCTGAGTTTCCAACCATTTTGTAAAATATTTGACAGATACAAGCCGACGTTCCTCTGAGTTACTCACTTTTACAGATACTGCATCAAAGCCCCATTTAGCTCCAGTTATTATTAGGGCCCGAGCACCGTTCGGTGCGAGACCCTATTGTTTTTCAAAGGATTATTATTATTATTATTTTTCTGCCGCGTTTGGCCTTATTTGAGGCATTTCCCATGCACAAAAACTCATGAAATTTGATACATCAGTCAGTCACCGCTACTCAGCCACAGACTTCTGGCCCCGGGCGTGGCCCAGGGACTTCATAGCGCCCCTTTTCCATATTTCCCATTGAAATGAATGGGTAGAACTTTGGAGTGAAATTACACATGGTCATTTCTAACGTACTCCTCCTAGACGGTTCATCAAATTCATGTCAAACTTGGCAAAGAGCAGCTACGATCCCACGCTTTTCATCATCTGTGATGCTGCTGTCAAATAGGGCAAGTCCGCCTAGGTCCTCACTCAGATACCAGAGGTGTCTGGCAAACTTCTTGCTGGTGGCTTTCGCAATATCAGAATCAGGATAGGAGACCAGTCCCTTCAGGAATGACAAATCACCAGCTGGAGCACTGAACCAGGCCTTGACATGCAGTGCTCCAGTGAAAGCTGTGAAGCGTTTCAGGCCAGAGAGTTCCTCAGGAGATAACTGAAACTGGTTTCTAAACAAAAACATCTTGATTGTATAGATGACATGTGCCATCCACCTGGCATGCAAAAAACAGGGCTCATGTGGCAGTGGTTAATATTACTCAAATCACTTGAAATTTTACCCAATGTTTTTTCCCCCAAGTGGAACAAGAAAATGAAGTAGCACCTTTAAAAAGTTGAAGTTTGTTTTTGGGGACCACCCTAGTGTACGTGTACCACCAGTCATACACACCGCCTAGTGGCCAGTGTGAGTAATTACAGTCATACACACCGCCCTAGTGGCCAGTGTTGGTAATTACCAGTCATACACACCGCCTAGTGGCCAGTGAGTAATTACAGTCATACACACCGCCTAGTGGCCAGTGTGAGTAATTACAGTCATACACACCGCCTAGTGGCCAGTGAGTAATTACCAGTCATACACACCGCCTAGTGGCCAGTGAGTAATTACAGTCATACACACCGCCTAGTGGCCAGTGTGAGTAATTACAGTCATACACACCGCCTAGTGGCCAGTGAGTAATTACCAGTCATACACACCGCCTAGTGGCCAGTGTGAGTAATTACAGTCATACACACCGCCTAGTGGCCAGTGTGAGTAATTACAGTCATACACACCGCCTAGTGGCCAGTGAGTAATTACAGTCATACACACCGCCTAGTGGCCAGTGAGTAATTACAGTCATACACACCGCCTAGTGGCCAGTGAGTAATTACCAGTCATACACACCGCCTAGTGGCCAGTGAGTAATTACAGTCATACACACCGCCTAGTGGCCAGTGAGTAATTACAGTCATACACACCGCCTAGTGGCCAGTGTGAGTAATTACAGTCATACACACCGCCTAGTGGCCAGTGAGTAATTACCAGTCATACACACCGCCTAGTGGCCAGTGTGAGTAATTACAGTCATACACACCGCCTAGTGGCCAGTGTGAGTAATTACAGTCATACACACCGCCTAGTGGCCAGTGAGTAATTACAGTCATACACACCGCCTAGTGGCCAGTGAGTAATTACAGTCATACACACCGCCTAGTGGCCAGTGAGTAATTACCAGTCATACACACCGCCTAGTGGCCAGTGTGAGTAATTACAGTCATACACACCGCCTAGTGGCCAGTGAGTAATTACAGTCATACACACCGCCTAGTGGCCAGTGAGTAATTACAGTCATACACACCGCCTAGTGGCCAGTGAGTAATTACAGTCATACACACCGCCTAGTGGCCAGTGTTAGTAATTACCAGTCATACACACCGCCTAGTGGCCAGTGAGTAATTACCAGTCATACACACCGCCTAGTGGCCAGTGTGAGTAATTACAGTCACACACACCTCCTAGTGGCCAGTGTGAGTAATTACAGTCATACACACCTCCTAGTGGCCAGTGTGAGTAATTACAGTCATACACACCGCCTAGTGGCCAGTGAGTAATTACCAGTCATACACACCGCCTAGTGGCCAGTGAGTAATTACAGTCATACACACCGCCTAGTGGCCAGTGAGTAATTACCAGTCATACACACCGCCTAGTGGCCAGTGAGTAATTACCAGTCATACACACCGCCTAGTGGCCAGTGAGTAATTACAGTCATACACACCGCCTAGTGGCCAGTGTGAGTAATTACAGTCATACACACCGCCTAGTGGCCAGTGAGTAATTACAGTCATACACACCGCCTAGTGGCCAGTGAGTAATTACAGTCATACACACCGCCTAGTGGCCAGTGAGTAATTACAGTCATACACACCGCCTAGTGGCCAGTGAGTAATTACAGTCATACACACCGCCTAGTGGCCAGTGAGTAATTACCAGTCATACACACTGCCTAGTGGCCAGTGAGTAATTACCAGTCATACACACCGCCTAGTGGCCAGTGTGAGTAATTACAGTCATACACACCGCCTAGTGGCCAGTGAGTAATTACCAGTCATACACACCGCCTAGTGGCCAGTGAGTAATTACAGTCATACACACCGCCTAGTGGCCAGTGTTAGTAATTACCAGTCATACACACCGCCTAGTGGCCAGTGAGTAATTACCAGTCATACACACCGCCTAGTGGCCAGTGTGAGTAATTACAGTCACACACACCTCCTAGTGGCCAGTGTGAGTAATTACAGTCATACACACCTCCTAGTGGCCAGTGTGAGTAATTACAGTCATACACACCGCCTAGTGGCCAGTGAGTAATTACCAGTCATACACACCGCCTAGTGGCCAGTGAGTAATTACAGTCATACACACCGCCTAGTGGCCAGTGAGTAATTACAGTCATACACACCGCCTAGTGGCCAGTGAGTAATTACAGTCATACACACCGCCTAGTGGCCAGTGAGTAATTACCAGTCATACACACTGCCTAGTGGCCAGTGAGTAATTACCAGTCATACACACCGCCTAGTGGCCAGTGTGAGTAATTACAGTCATACACACCGCCTAGTGGCCAGTGAGTAATTACCAGTCATACACACCGCCTAGTGGCCAGTGAGTAATTACAGTCATACACACCGCCTAGTGGCCAGTGTTAGTAATTACCAGTCATACACACCGCCTAGTGGCCAGTGAGTAATTACCAGTCATACACACCGCCTAGTGGCCAGTGTGAGTAATTACAGTCACACACACCTCCTAGTGGCCAGTGTGAGTAATTACAGTCATACACACCTCCTAGTGGCCAGTGTGAGTAATTACAGTCATACACACCGCCTAGTGGCCAGTGAGTAATTACCAGTCATACACACCGCCTAGTGGCCAGTGAGTAATTACAGTCATACACACCGCCTAGTGGCCAGTGTGAGTAATTACAGTCATACACACCGCCTAGTGGCCAGTGAGTAATTACAGTCATACACACCGCCTAGTGGCCAGTGAGTAATTACAGTCATACACACCGCCTAGTGGCCAGTGAGTAATTACCAGTCATACACACCGCCTAGTGGCCAGTGAGTAATTACAGTCATACACACCGCCTAGTGGCCAGTGAGTAATTACAGTCATACACACCGCCTAGTGGCCAGTGTTAGTAATTACCAGTCATACACACCGCCTAGTGGCCAGTGAGTAATTACAGTCATACACACCGCCTAGTGGCCAGTGAGTAATTAGTCATACACACCGCCTAGTGGCCAGTGTTAGTAATTACAGTCATACACACTGCCTAGTGGCCAGTGTGAGTAATTAGTCATACACACCGCCTAGTGGCCAGTGAGTAATTACAGTCATACACACCGCCTAGTGGCCAGTGTTAGTAATTACCAGTCATACACACCGCCTAGTGGCCAGTGAGTAATTACAGTCATACACACCGCCTAGTGGCCAGTGAGTAATTACAGTCATACACACCGCCTAGTGGCCAGTGAGTAATTACAGTCATACACACCGCCTAGTGGCCAGTGAGTAATTACCAGTCATACACACTGCCTAGTGGCCAGTGAGTAATTACCAGTCATACACACCGCCTAGTGGCCAGTGTGAGTAATTACAGTCATACACACCGCCTAGTGGCCAGTGAGTAATTACCAGTCATACACACCGCCTAGTGGCCAGTGAGTAATTACAGTCATACACACCGCCTAGTGGCCAGTGTGAGTAATTACAGTCATACACACCGCCTAGTGGCCAGTGAGTAATTACAGTCATACACACCGCCTAGTGGCCAGTGAGTAATTACAGTCATACACACCGCCTAGTGGCCAGTGAGTAATTACCAGTCATACACACCGCCTAGTGGCCAGTGAGTAATTACCAGTCATACACACCGCCTAGTGGCCAGTGAGTAATTACAGTCATACACACCGCCTAGTGGCCAGTGAGTAATTACCAGTCATACACACCGCCTAGTGGCCAGTGAGTAATTACAGTCATACACACCGCCTAGTGGCCAGTGTTAGTAATTACCAGTCATACACACCGCCTAGTGGCCAGTGTTAGTAATTACCAGTCATACACACCGCCTAGTGGCCAGTGAGTAATTACAGTCATACACACCGCCTAGTGGCCAGTGAGTAATTACCAGTCATACACACCGCCTAGTGGCCAGTGAGTAATTACAGTCATACACACCGCCTAGTGGCCAGTGTTAGTAATTACCAGTCATACACACCGCCTAGTGGCCAGTGAGTAATTACAGTCATACACACCGCCTAGTGGCCAGTGAGTAATTACAGTCATACACACCGCCTAGTGGCCAGTGAGTAATTACAGTCATACACACCGCCTAGTGGCCAGTGAGTAATTAGTCATACACACCGCCTAGTGGCCAGTGAGTAATTAGTCATACACACCGCCTAGTGGCCAGTGAGTAATTACCAGTCATACACACCGCCTAGTGGCCAGTGAGTAATTACAGTCATACACACCGCCTAGGGGCCAGTGAGTAATTACAGTCATACACACCGCCTAGTGGCCAGTGAGTAATTACCAGTCATACACACCGCCTAGTGGCCAGTGAGTAATTACAGTCATACACACCGCCTAGTGGCCAGTGAGTAATTACAGTCATACACACCGCCTAGTGGCCAGTGAGTAATTACCAGTCATACACACCGCCTAGTGGCCAGTGAGTAATTACCAGTCATACACACCGCCTAGTGGCCAGTGAGTAATTACAGTCATACACACCGCCTAGTGGCCAGTGTGAGTAATTACCAGTCATACACACCGCCTAGTGGCCAGTGAGTAATTACAGTCATACACACCGCCTAGTGGCCAGTGAGTAATTACCAGTCATACACACCGCCTAGTGGCCAGTGAGTAATTACAGTCATACACACCGCCTAGTGGCCAGTGAGTAATTACAGTCATACACACCGCCTAGTGGCCAGTGTTAGTAATTACCAGTCATACACACCGCCTAGTGGCCAGTGAGTAATTACAGTCATACACACCACCTAGTGGCCAGTGAGTAATTACAGTCATACACACCGCCTAGTGGCCAGTGAGTAATTACAGTCATACACACCGCCTAGTGGCCAGTGCGAGTAATTACCAGTCATACACACCGCCTAGTGGCCAGTGCTAGTAATTACCAGTCATACACACCGCCTAGTGGCCAGTGTTAGCCAGTAAAGAAATAAAACAAAAAAGAGACTGGCTAGGATATAAGGAAATTCTACAACCCAGAAACAGATGGGAGCTCTGCTTTTGGGCAGTGCCTCAATCTATATATTAGTGACCTGCCATCATTGTGCATTTTGTTGCAGACATATGAAAACTCTGGATATACACGCACACTGCAGACACAGGAAAGCTAAGATGACTTAAGATTACAGCGTGAGATAGAGATAAGGAGGAGACGCATGTATAGTTTTGTACATAAATGTACATTTTCACACCACAGAAACACACACACAGTCTTTGTCTGACTATCTCTCATCCGTCAAGCAGTCATGGCATTTGCAACATGCACATCACCTTTGAACATTTGATGAATATATGACGTGACTGTTTTGTTGGGTGGCGGAATGTCCTGGGTTGCGGAACCACACGGGCGAGGGCCCGTCGAGGCCGCTAGCGGCTTTAATTAGAATTTAAACCGAATTTAAAATCGATGGATGAGCCGAGACCACATCGAGGGTTTTTCCCCCACTTTGTCGCTCAAAAATGTTGACGTGAAATGACGTAAATCCACGACTTTAAGTCGAGTCGAACGCAGCGTCATTCTAAGAGGGTGTGTGTGTGTGTTACCCATAATGCTCTGTGACTGGGCAAGCTGTTTACAGTCTCTGAGTGTGTAATGAAGTGAGAATTTGATACACAGTGTGTTATCAGTGTTGGTTTAAATCTCGCTGCTTTTCTTAGTCAGTATCAGCTTTGTGATGAATCAATATCACTGATTGATCTTAATTCTTTATCAATCCTTTTTTTTTTCCTTTTTATCCACCTCTGTGTAGGTTGAATAATGTAAATTGCATGATTTTTTTATAGATATTGTGTAAAACAATAAAGACATCTCATTTTTATGAACTGAAAGTCTGCTGTACTCAGTTTTATCTGTAAAGAGACATGTAAAACCATTATAAAACTGTTCAAACTTTCAACAAAATCATTCAAAATGTCCGCTCAAATGAGTCGAGAAACTACTTACTGTCAAAGCAGAGCTGGCAAAATTATTGACATCCATACAGAATATTCTCATCTCATTACCTGTAGCTGCTTTATCCTGTTCTACAGGGTCGCAGGCGAGCTGGATCCTATCCCAGCTGACTATGGGCGAAAGGCGGGGTTCACCCTGGACAAGTCGCCAGGTCATCACAGGGCTGACACATAGACACAGACAACCATTCACACCTACGCTCAATTTAGAGTCACCAGTTAACCTAACCTGCATGTCTTTGGACTGTGGGGGAAACCGGAGCACCCGGAGGAAACCCACGCGGACACGGGGAGAACATGCAAACTCCACACAGAAAGGCCCTCGCCGGCCACGGGGCTCGAACCCAGGACCTTCTTGCTGTGAGGCGACAGCGCTAACCACTACACCGCCGTGCCACCTACAGAATATTTAAAGTGATTTTTGTATCCCCCTATAAATGTTATTTTCTTTACCGAGACTTTTTCTAATTTTCTTCTTATAAAATCATAATGGTACATTTTTTTTGTACGCCAGTTCATCATATCCTTCATTTAACCAGGTAAAATAATTATATACATAATTTAGACAAACAACACGGTGTAATATCCAGAGTCCATGCAATAAAGATCACAGATAAAACATGAACACTATCAGAATGATTCCAGAGCAGCCCTGTCAGCGTCACTTCCTTCAGGACGTTATTCCAGGAGAAAGGAGCAGCGTATTTAAAGTCTCTTATCTACTTCTGTTCTGACTCAAGGGACACAATCTTGAAAATATCGTGAGAACACAGACCGTACTGATTTTTAGACATCTATGGACACAGAGAAGAAGGAACCAGCCCAAGGAGTGATTTAGATATACGGTAAAAGCCAGCCGGTGTGAAAGTGTGTGGAGACGCAGAGACGAGCTGTGAGCAGTGGCGTACAGGGAACTGTGGTGGACTCGGTTTTCACATCCATCCACTCACAAAACAACAAACAGTTTCCTGTTCTTTTGGGTGAAGGTCAGGTACATTCAGAAAGCAGATCACCATAATCTAATCACTTTAAAAAGAACTGGTGCATCAAATCACACAGATCCAAACAAAGAGCTTCGGTTATTAATGTTCAGACATCAGAACGGGAAAAACTGTGAGCTCACAGTGAAGTGTGACTTCCTTTCTTTCACTGTGGCAGTACGGGTGTTGGTTTGAGTATTTCAGAAACTGCTGATCTCCTCCTGGGGTTTTCACACAGAATGGTGCCAAAAACAAAAAACATCATCCAGTGAGTGAGCGACAGTTCTGTGGGTGGAAAAAACAAGCGCCTTGTTAAGAGAGGGTCAGAGGGAAATGGGCAGATTCGAGGTGGTTTGAGTTTTTCTTTTTTGCCAGGAAGGAACTCATAATAACTCATATAATCACTCTTTACAACCGTGGTGAGCAGAAAAGCATCTCATCATGCAACAGAAAACAGAAGAACACATTGGGTTCCACTCCTGCAGCCAAGAACAGGGATCTCAGAATCAACAACACACTCCTGTTAAAGTGGCCGGGGAGTGTATTTTACATTCTAGCTGAGAAACAAGGTTTTCCGTGTGCGGGTTAATGAAAATATGATAATGAAACCTAAATACTTGTGATCATTTTGATCTGAACCCCTTGAGCTGCTGAGATCAGAGGAAGATTAGATTTTAACTCTGCCTTTTAAAAACAGCATAAACTTGGTTTTGTTTGCATTTGACACCGACTTCAGGAGAGTCCGATGGGTCTGAAGGGGACGAGCTAAATACAAGCGTGTCAACCGAGTACGGAATATTTCTGAACATTTCACATGATCTCTTGAATTAATCCCAAAGTGTCCAGACTTCATCCCAATCTTAATTTTCCAAATACAGAAGAGCATTACTGAGGGAACAGTACTGCACTCTGTGGAAGGATCTTTGCGGGTCTCCATTTCCAGGCATTCATATGAGTGATGTGGTTAAGGTGGGGCTTCACACAGCGTGTGGTGTTCACTGCGCTCAGGTGCGAACACTGTCCTATTATTTCTGCAAGGAAAAATGCTGTGTGCCTTCAGGGATGGATTTTTTTAGCAGAGTGGCACCAAAACTCTGGAACACACTTCCAGTCAAACTGCACAGTTTATCATCTTTGGAGATTTTTTTTTTAATCTTACCTGAAATTTTTTTTTTAAATTAGCTTTTAGTTTTTATAAAACGTATCTTTTAAGTATCTTTTAAGGAAAGTTTTTATTTCAATTACTGTATTATCTCATCCTTCTCCATAACAACTGTATATAATTTTATTTTTCAAAATTATATTTAGTTATATTGTAAGTATAGCCTACATTGTAATGTGCTTCTGATCATCTCATCTCATCTCATCTTCTTCCGCTTTATCCGGGACCGGGTCGCGGAGACAGCAGTCTGAGCATGGAAGCCCACACTTCCCTCTCCCCAGACACCTCGGCCAGCTCCTCGGGAAGAACACTGAGGCGTTCCCAGGCCAGCCGAGAGACACAGTCCCTCCAGCGTGTCCTGGGTCTTCCCCGGGGCCTCCTCCTGGGGGGACATGCCTGGAACACCCCCCCCCAGGGAGGCGTCCAGGAGGCATCCGAAAGAGATGTCCGAGCCACCTCAGCTGATTCCTCTCAATGTGGAGGAGCAGCGGCTCTACTCCGAGCTCCTCCCGAGTGACTGCGCTTCTCACCCTATCTCTAAGGGAGCGCCCAGCCACCCTGCGAAGGAAACTCATTTCGGCCGCTTGTATCCACGATCTTGTTCTTTCGGTCATTACCCAAAGCTCATGACCATAGGTGAGAGTCGGAACGTAGATCGACCGGTAAATTGAGAGCTTCGCCTTTTGGCTCAGCTCCTTCTTTACCACGACGGACCGGTAAAGCGACCACATCACTGCGGAGGCTGCACCGATCCGCCTGTCGATCTCGCGCTCCATCCTTCCTTCACTCGTGAACAAGATACCGAGATACTTAAACTCCTCCACTTGAGGCAGGACTTCTCCACCAACCTGGACAGGGCAAGCCACCCCTTTCCGGTCGAGAACCATGGCCTCGGACTTGGAGGTGCTGATTCTCATCCCAGCTGCTTCACACTCGACTGCAAACCGCCCCAGTGCATGCTGAAGGTCCTGGTTTGAAGAAGCCAACAGGACAACATCATCCGCAAAAAGCAGAGATGAAATCCTGTGGTTCCCAAACAGGATTCCTTCTGGTCCCTGGCTGCGCCTAGAAATTCTGTCCATAAAAATTATGAACAGAACCGGTGACAAAGGGCAGCCCTGCCGGAGTCCAACATGCACTGGGAACAGGTCTGACTTACTGCCGGCAATGTGAACCAGACTCCTGCTCCGTTCGTACAGGGACTGGACAGCCCTTAGCAAAGAGCCCTGAACCCCATACTCCTGAAGCACCCCCCACAGAATACCATGAGGGACACGGTCGAATGCCTTCTCCACATCCACAAAGCACGTGTGGACTGGTTGGGCAAACTCCCATGATCCCTCGATCACCCTATGAAGGGTATAGAGCTGGTCCAGTGTTCCACGACCAGGACGAAAACCGCATTGTTCCTCCTGGATCTGAGGTTCGACTATCAGCTGAATTCTCCTCTCCAGTACCCTGGAGTAAACCTTCCCGGGAAGGCTGAGAAGTGTGATTCCCCTATAATTGGTGCACACTCTCTGGTCCTCTTTCTTGAAAAGAGGGACCACCACCCCGGTCTGCCACTCCAGACGCACTGTCCCCAACCGCCATGCGATGTTGCAGAGACATGTCAGCCAAGACAGCCCCACAACATCCAGAGACTTGAGATACTCAGGGCAGATCTCATCCACCCCCAGTGCCTTGCCACCGAGGAGCTTGCAAACCACCTCAGTGACTTCGGCTTGGGTAATGGACGAGTCCACCTCTGAGTCATCAGCCTCTGCTTCCTCAACGGAAGACGTGATGGTGGGATTGAGGAGATCCTCAAAGTATTCCTTCCACCGCCTGACAATATCCCCAGTCGAGGTCAACAGCTCCCCACCCGCACTGTAAACAGTGTTGGCAGAGTACTGCTTCCCCCTCCTGAGGTGCCGGATGGTTTGCCAGAATTTATTCGGGGACGACTGATAGTCCTCCTTCATGGCCTCACCAAACTCCTCCCAGTTCCAAGTTTTTGCCTCCGCAACTGCCCAAGCTGCAGCACGCCTGGCCTGCCAATACCCATCAGCTGCCTCAGGAGTCCCGGAGGCCAACATGGCCCGATAGGACTCCTTCAGCTTGACGCCATCCCTTACTTCCGGTGTCCACCACCGAGTTCGGGGATTGCCACCACGACAGGCACCGGAGACCTTGTGGCCACAGCTCCGAACAGCCACGTCAACAATGGAGGCAGAGAACATGGTCCACTCAGACTCAATGTCCCCCGCCTCCCTCGGAAGCTGGGAGAAGCTCTCCCGGAGGTGGAAGTTAAAGACCTCCCTGACAGAGTGCTCGGCCAGACGTTCCCAGCAGACCCTCACCATACGTTTGGGCCTGCCAGGTCTGTCCAGCTTCCTCCTCCGCCAGCGGATCCAACTCACCACCAGGTGGTGATCAGTTGACAGCTCAGCCCCTCTCTTCACCCAAGTGTCCAAGACATAGGGCCAGAGATCAGTTGAAATGACAACAAAGTCAATCATTGACCTCCGACCTAAGATGTCCTGGTGCCACGTGCACTTATGGACACCCCTATGCTCGAACATGGTGTTCGTTATGGACAAACTGTGACTAGCACAGAAGTCCAATAACAAAACACCACTCGGGTTCAGATCGGGGAGGCCGTTCCTCCCAATCACGCCCCTCCAGGTGTCACTGTCGTCGCCCACGTGAGCGTTGAAGTCCCCCAGTAGAACAATGGAGTCCCCAGTCTGAGCACCTCTCAGTACCTCTCCCAGGGACTCCAAGAAGGCCGAATACTCTATACTGCTATTCGGCCCGTAGGCACAAACAATAGCAAGAGCCCTCTCCCCGACCCGAAGGCGCAGAGAGGCGACCCTCTCGTTCACTGGGGTAAACTCCAACACATGGCGGCTGAGCTGTGGAGCTATAAGCAAGCCCACACCAGCCCGACACCGCTCAACATGGGCGACTCCAGAGAAGTGGAGAGTCCAGCCCCTCTCGAGGAGCTGGGTTCCGGAGCCCAAGCTGTGCGTGGAGGTGAGCCCGACTATCTCTAGCCGGTACCTCTCAACCTCCCGCACAAGCTCAGGCTCTTTCCTCCCCAGGGAAGTGACATTCCATGTCCCAACAGCTAGCTGCTGTGTTCGGGGATCAGGTCGTCGAGGCCCCTGCCTTCGACTGCTGCCCAATCCACACTGCACCGGCCCCCTACTGCTACCTCTGTGGGTGGTGAACCCACAGGAAGTTGGACCCACGTCACCACTTCGGGCTGAGCCCGGCCGGGCCCCGTGGGCAAAGGCCCGGCCACCAGACCCTCGCATATGAGCCCCAACCCTGGGCGTGGCTCCAGGGTGGGGCCCCGGCTGCGCCATACCGGGCGATGTCATGGTCCTTGTTTTATTAATTTCCATAAGGGGTTTGGTGAACTGCTCTTGGTCTGGCCTGTCACCTAGGACCTGTTTGCCTTGGAAGACCCTAACAGGGGCGTAATGCCCTGACAACATAGCTCCTAAGATCATTCAAGCACACAAACCCCTCCACCACAATAAGGTGGCAGTTCTAGGAGGGGGCTTCTGATCAATTTATGTTAAAATTGCCCTACAAATTAATAAAATGAAATTAAATACAGTAAATGTTCCACTAGAATGTGAATTAATGAATTTTGTAAATCTAAATGCTAACACTTCATTCTGAAAAAAAAAAGTCATTGAATTTGTATTTAGTGTGATCATGTAAAGCTTTAGATCTTACTCAAATAAGTGGAAAATAAACCTGTGACATGTCGATGTCATTCTGTGTGGTCTTTTGCTGCCCTTTGAGCTTCACCCCATGTCCATTTCTCTTGGAGCTCAGCCTGGGCCGTTCTACACCAGGTTGTTTTTGGCCACCCAGGTTTACCCTTACCCGCTGGGGTCCAATGCAGCGCTATTCTTGGTATACATTCTTGTTCCAATCTCAGCACATGTCCATTTGGATGAATGAACATTGAATAAAATGTGTAAGTATAACCTGGACATCCTTTAGAGCTCAATTCAATTCAATTGTTAAAATAATTAGATTAAGTTTTAGTACAACATTTCAAATTCAGTTCACGAATCTAAAGTTTATGAAGTGAATTTAAATGTTTTGCTAACAGAATTAAGATCTCATCTCATTATCTCTAGCCGCTTTATCCTTCTACAGGGTCGCAGGCAAGCTGGATCCTATCCCAGCTGACTACGGGTGAAAGGCGGGGTACACCCTGGACAAGTCGCCAGGTCATCACAGGGCTGACACAGACACAGACAACCATTCACACTCACATTCACACCTACGCTCAATTTAGAGTCACCAGTTGACCTAACCTGCATGTCTTTGGACTGTGGGGGAAACCGGAGCACCCGGAGGAAACCCACGCGGACACGGGGAGAACATGCAAACTCCGTACAGAAAGGCCCTCACCGGCCCCGGGGCTCGAACCCAGGACCTTCTTGCTGTGAGGCGACAGCGCTAACCACTACACCACCGTGCCGCCCCAGAATTAAGATGTTGAATATCATTATTATTATTTAGTATAAATATGGAGCAGGGCGGCACGGCGGTGTAGTGGTTAGCGCTGTCGCCTCACAGCAAGAAGGTCCGGGTTCGAGCCCCGTGGCCGGCGAGGGCCTTTCTGTGCGGAGTTTGCATGTTCTCCCCGTGTCCGCGTGGGTTTCCTCCGGGTGCTCCGGTTTCCCCCACAGTCCAAAGACATGCAGGTTAGGTTAACTGGTGACTCTAAATTGAGCGTAGGTGTGAATGTGAGTGTGAATGGTTGTCTGTGTCTATGTGTCAGCCCTGTGATGACCTGGCGACTTGTCCAGGGTGAACCCCGCCTTTCGCCCGTAGTCAGCTGGGATAGGATCCAGCTTGCCTGCGACCCTGTAGAACAGGATAAAGCGGCTAGAGATAATGAGATGAGATGATTGACAAGCGAGATGAAGCGAAAGTGCAAGAAATGGATGCAAGTGTGAAGAATAAGTTTAGATGAGACTGGTTGGATAAAGTTACGCTAGTGTCATGACCAAGTGTCATGCAAAATGTAACAAACATATGAAGAAAAGAAAATGGTGATTTATGGGTATATTGTTACAAAGCCTAAAACGTTGCACTGAACATGCTGAAAATTTCAAACAAGGTGGGGTATGATATTTTAGAAAGAACACTTGTCAGGATGCAAAAGTTTCAGTTGATGGCATGTTGAATTGGGATATTAACTTCTAGAAAAATACATACATTTCATTGCTAAAATTAATGGTTTGGGGGTATTTAAATTGCTAAAATCCATCAGCTTCTGGTCCCCCACCGGGGACCTGCGGCCCCCAGACCCCCCCGCTACTTTTCAGATTTTTTTCTCAACATGTGCACTCATCCCTGATATTCACATCACCTTCAGCAAATAATTGTTAAATATTATATTATTATTATTATTTTAAAATTTCATTTCTTTTGCTTTACTTCAGCATCAAAACTAGATGAAATATTTACAAAATTAGATTTACAAGTTTCAAACTCAAATCATACGGATGTAAATTAATTCCATAAACTTGTCTGTTTATTTGTATATTTTTTAAGCACTTAAAAAAAGAGAAAAGTTCTAACTGTACCAGCAACATTCCACAGGAACACACTTTCAGCAATTTTTCTGACAGAACTCCAAGATGGCGGAACCACAGACCCTCACAGGGTTAGCAGTTGATGCTAAAATTGTGTAAAAAGTGGTTTTAAAGGCAACTGAACAACAAAAACTGAGGTAAATGTTGATGTTCTCGGTGTGTTTGGTTATTCTGTGTGATTTTATTTCCATGACCAAAACACACATTCACGAGTTTAGAAATAAATCAAAATACAAGGGTTAACAGCGTTGCTAGGCAACAGGGAATATGGCGGACAGGGCTCATGACTGCGTCATGACCGTGTGGAATGTTCTGGAATGTTGTGCTGGTGGCGTGATATGCATCAATAAAAGAAAAAGAGAAAAAATATGTTTTTTTCCTTTATTTCATTTAATTGGTCCCTTCTGTAAAAAAAAAAAAAGAATAAATGTTGAGGAATCTTCTCAAAGACGCAGTGAGAACACAGAGCTTTAATGAGTTAGCTACATGCTAAAAGTGGAGCGCGGGGGGTTATGGGAAGTGTAGTTTCAAGACCGAGTTAGTTTTAGTTGGTGTGAAAAAAAAAAAGTATAAATTGATTATAAAGCACACAGTGCAGTAGTTTGTAACAGACCACAACAAGCCACAAAACACTATAAATACGTTCAGTGAAGTAAAAGGGGAAAATCGGACATCTTGAAAATGCACTACTTCCTGATTCTTCTTCTTCTTCCGGTTTTATGGCTGTTGGCAACTAGCTCCAATGGTGCATTACCGCCACCAGCTGGACTGGGGTGTGCTACTTGAGGTTAACCTTTCCGAGTATGAGGCAAAACAAAAACTCATCTCATCATCTCTAGCTGCAATACATAGTTGAAGCAGATTTCACCTGAACTTCTTTGCAGAATGTCCTCCAAGTTTAACACTAATCGTTTCAGCTGTAAAATTAGTCTTTGTCTTTCTTCCTGATATTCAGGACGTTGCAAAATAACCTGCTCTGTAGACTCTGGGCTGCCACAGCATTCACACTTTCCTTTCCATTCCATCCGCATGCTTCTTTATTATCATCAACAAAGAACTATTTAGTCTAGTGTGTCCAAACATTCTTGAAAAAGCATCCATCTCGCTCTTCCTTGCTTCTACTGGCATTCCCACTTCGTTCTGGATATTATAGAACTGTCTCCCAGTCTGGCCATTGTCCCATACGGTGGTGTAGTGGTTAGCGCTGTCGCCTCACAGCAACAAGGTCCGGGTTCGAGCCCCGTGGCCGGCGAGGGCCTTTCTTGCATGTTCTCCCCGTGGGTTTCCTCCGGGTGCTCCGGTTTCCCCCACAGTCCAAAGACATGCAGGTTAGGTTAACTGGTGACTCTAAATTGAGCGTAGGTGTGAATGGTTGTCTGTGTCTATGTGTCAGCCCTGTTATGACCTGGCGACTTGTCCAGGGTGAACCCCGCCTTTCACCCGTAGTCAGCTGGGATAGGATCCAGCGGCGAGAGATGATGAGAATGAGAACTTTGATTGCATTTCTTTGCTGCTCTTCATCCTTACATGTAATCAGTAGACAACCATTTCTTAATTTTTTGGCGCTTCTTACCTCCCCAAACTCCCTCTGCAGTGCTTTGGTTAGTTTTATTGGACTCCACTCATCAAATGCAGATCCCTCACTAATCAATCTGTACTCCACTCTACACCTTTCCTCCTCATGACTGTTTTGCTTTTTCACCCTCAGATATCACCCATGGTTCATAACTCCCGCTTTCTAACATTTCCTCACACTCACTTCCTGAAACGTCACTTCCCTTTGCGAACTCCTGCCCAGTCACGGCCCTTCCTCCACATCCGGCCTGACGCTCTCTCCGGACACCGCTAGTTCCTGATGACAGGGCCGGAAGTTTTTAAAGTGTACTTCCGGTGATGAGGGAGATGTTTGGGAGCTTAACGGTAGCAGGTAATGATCTTAAAGCATGGATATTTTCTCCTTAATTGTGGTTTCCGGATTGAGACAGTGATGAGAGTGGCTTCCTGTGGATTGATGAGTTATTTGTGGTTTTTAGCGGGTGAGGAAGATGATGATGATGATGATGATAGTTAGCTAGCTAGTTAGCATCACCTGCAGTGTGTGATTGGGATTTAAACCTTACGGATATAAAGTGGATTATAGAGGAAAGAAACATGGTGTGTTTATGTATATTCATGATAAAATACAGGACAGGAGAGGAGAAACTTCCTGAAAATAAATCAGAACAACAACATCTAAGCATCTCACTGTAATTGTATAAATTTGAAGCCGTTTCCTGTGAGTGAACCTCAGCATCACTCCATACAGAACACATGGGATTCCTGAAACAATATGCTCAGATAGATTAAATCATCTATTAATATGGAATTGTACTTTTTATATTTACAGCGGTGCTTGAAAGTTTGTGAACCCTTTAGAATTTTCTGCATAAATATGACCTAAAACATCATCAGATTTTCACACAAGTCCTAAAAGTAGATAAAGAGAACCCAGTTAAACAAATTTGACAAAAATATTATACTTGGCCGTTTATTTATTTATTGAGGAAAATGATCCTCTGTGAGTGTCAAAAGTATGTGAAATTCGAGTCAGGTGTTTTCAATCAATGGGATGACAATCAGGTGTGAGTGGGCGCCCTGTTTTATTTAAAGAACAGGGATCTATCAAAGTCTGATCTTCACAACACATGTTTGTGGAAGTGTATCATGGCACGAACAAAGGAGATTTCTGAGGACCTCAGAAAAAGCGTTCTTGATGCTTATAAAGAGTTTGGACTCCACCAATCCACAGACAGATTGTGTACAAATGGAGGAAATTCAAGACCATTGTTACCCTCTCCAGGAGTGGCTGACCAACAAAGATCACTCCAAGAGCAAGGCGTGTAATAGTCGGCGAGGTCACAAAGGACCCCAGGGTAACTTCTAAGCAACTGAAGGCCTCTCTCACATTGGCTAATGTTCATGATTCCACCATCAGGAGAACACTGAACAACAATGGTGTGCATGGCAGGGCTGCAAGGAGAAAGCCACTGCTCTCCAAAAAGAACATTGCTGCTTGTCTGCAGTTTGCTAAAGATCACGTGGACAAGCCAGAAGGCTATTGGAAAAATGTTTTGTGATTGGATGAGGCCAAAATAGAACTTTTTGGTTTAAATGAGAAGCGTTATGTTTGGAGAAAGGAAAACACTGCATTCCAGCATAAGAACCTTATCCCATCTGTGAAACATGGTGGTGGTAGTATCATGGTTTGGGCCTGTTTTGCTGCATCTGGGCCAGGACGGCTTGCCATCATTGATGGAACAATGAATTCTGAATTGTACCAGCAAATTCTAAAGGAAAATGTCAGGACATCTGTCCATGAACTGAATCTCAAGAGAAGGTGGGTCATGCAGCAAGACAACGACCCTAAGCACACAAGTCGTTCTACCAAAGAATGGTTAAAGAAGAATAATGTTTTGGAATGGCCAAGTCAAAGTCCTGACCTTAATCCAATGGAAATGTTGTGGAAGGACCTGAAGCGAGCAGTTCATGTGAGGAAACCCACCAATATCCCAGAGTCGAAGCTGTTCTGTACGGAGGAACGGGCTAAAATTCCTCCAAGCCGGTGTGCAGGACTGATCAACAGTTACCGCAAACGTTTAGTTGCAGTTATTGCTACACAAGGGGGTCACACCAGATACTGAAAGCAAAGGGTCACATACTTTTGCCACTCACAGATATGTAATATTGGATCATTTTCCTCAATAAATAAATGACCAAGTATAATATTTTTGTCTCATTTGTTTAACTGGGTTCTCTTTATCTACTTTTAGGACGTGTGTGAAAATCTGATGTTTTAGGTCATATTTATGCAGAAATATAGAAAATTCTAAAAGGTTCACAAACTTTCAAGCACCACTGTAGGTTAAAATATCCAGCTGTTCAGAATCTAAGTGTGATTTATTATTTCTATTAAAATTCAAATAACAGTTCTGTGTGTGAAACTGGATCCATTAATCTGAAATAATTGAGACACTTGTCTGCTACGCACACAACTCCACCACCATGTCCACCACTGGAGATCTCTCCGGGAAGAAGAAGAAGCATGTGCGCTTTGCCAGAATGCATGAAGAGGATGATGATGATAACCCGGAGGAGGAAGAGGAAGACACGCTGTTTGACAAGAGGAAGGATGTGAAGGCCGGGCTGAAAAGTGCCCTGAAGCGAGGGAAAAGGCTCGTGCACTCAGCCACGGGGGAGAATGTGGAGATAAAGCGTGATGGAGCAGCATGCAGCCGCTGGTTTATCACCCTCACCCTCTGCGCTTCATTCCTGGGCCTGGTAATACCCCTGACTCTGCCTCTCATCACTCACCATCAGTCACAACATGTACACCGTGTATATTCAGGAGGCATTATAGAGTTTTAATTCAAACATGATCCAAACGCCTGAATAGTTATACTTCATTTTCCTTTCATTTCCTCTCTGTGTTTCCTCACTGCTGCATGTAAATTCGACTCTCATAAGTTCATCTGATCTTTGAATAGAATCTTATTCAAATCGGCAGAATCATTTGACTGGGAAATTGGAAAACTCCCTCGGTTGCATGGACACTTGAATGAAATACACGTTCTCTGGGTTGTGAATGTAGCTCTCCTGAGTTTCATAGGGAACATGTATCTCTGTGTTGGGGTTTATAGGGAATGTGTATCTCTGTGTTGGGGTTTATAGGGAACGAGCGTCTCTGTGTTCGGGTTTATAGGGAACAAGCGTCTCCGTGTTGGGGTTTATAGGGAACGAGCGTCTCTGTGTTGGGGTTTATAGGGAACGAGCGTCTGTGTGTTGGGGTTTATAGGGAACGAGCGTCTCTGTGTTCGGGTTTATAGGGAACAAGCGTCTCCGTGTTGGGGTTTATAGGGAACGAGCGTCTCTGTGTTGGGGTTTATAGGGAACGAGCGTCTCTGTGTTCGGGTTTATAGGGAACAAGCGTCTCCGTGTTGGGGTTTATAGGGAACGAGCGTCTCTGTGTTGGGGTTTATAGGGAACGAGCGTCTGTGTGTTGGGGTTTATAGGGAACGAGCGTCTCTGTGTTCGGGTTTATAGGGAACAAGCGTCTCCGTGTTGGGGGTTTATAGGGAATGTGTATCTCTGTGTTGGGGTTTATAGGGAACGAGCGTCTCTGTGTTGGGGTTTATAGGGAACGAGCGTCTGTGTGTTGGGGTTTATAGGGAACGTGCGTCTCCGTGTTGGGGTTTATAGGGAACGAGCGTCTCTGTGTTCGGGTTTATAGGGAACAAGCGTCTCCGTGTTGGGGGTTTATAGGGAATGTGTATCTCTGTGTTGGGGTTTATAGGGAACGAGCGTCTCTGTGTTGGGGTTTATAGGGAACGTGTATCTCTGTGTTGGGGTTTATAGGGAACGAGTGTCTCCGTGTTGGGGTTTATAGGGAACATGTATCTCCGTGTTGGGGTTTATAGGGAACGAGCGTCTCCGTGTTGGGGGTTTATAGGGAATGTGTATCTCTGTGTTGGGGTTTATAGGGAACGAGCCTCTCCGTGTTGGGGTTTATAGGGAATGTGTATCTCTGTGTTGGGGGTTTGTAGGGAATGTGTATCTCTGTGTTGGGGTTTATAGGGAACGAGCGTCTCCGTGTTGGGGTTTATAGGGAATGTGTATCTCTGTGTTGGGGGTTTGTAGGGAATGTGTATCTCTGTGACATGGGTTTATAGGGAACGAGCGTCTCCGTGTTGGGGTTTATAGGGAATGTGTATCTCTGTGTTGGGGGTTTGTAGGGAATGTGTATCTCTGTGACGTGGGTTTATAGGGAACGAGCGTCTCCGTGTTGGGGGTTTATAGGGAATGTGTATCTCTGTGACGGGGGTTTATAGGGAACGAGCGTCTCTGTGTTCGGGGTTTATAGGGAACGAGCGTCTCTGTGTTGGGGTTTATAGGGAACGAGCGTCTCCGTGTTGGGGGTTTATAGGGAATGTGTATCTCTGTGACGGGGGTTTATAGGGAACGAGCGTCTCCGTGTTGGGGTTTATAGGGAACGAGCGTCTCCGTATTGGGGTTTATAGGGAACGAGCGTCTCCGTGTTGGGGTTTATAGGGAACGAGCGTCTCTGTGTTGGGGGTTTATAGGGAACGAGCGTCTCCGTGTTGGGGGTTTATAGGGAACGAGCGTCTCCGTGTTGGGGGTTTATAGGGAACGAGCGTCTCCGTGTTGGGGGTTTATAGGGAACGAGCGTCTCCGTGTTGGGGGTTTATAGGGAACGAGCGTCTCCGTGTTGGGGGTTTATAGGGAACGCGCGTCTCCGTGTTGGGGGTTTATAGGGAACGAGCGTCTCCGTGTTGGGGGTTTATAGGGAACGAGCGTCTCCGTGTTGGGGGTTTATAGGGAACGAGCGTCTCCGTGTTGGGGGTTTATAGGGAACGAGCGTCTCCGTGTTGGGGGTTTATAGGGAACGAGCGTCTCCGTGTTGGGGGTTTATAGGGAACGAGCGTCTCCGTGTTGGGGGTTTATAGGGAACGAGCGTCTCCGTGTTGGGGGTTTATAGGGAACGAGCGTCTCCGTGTTGGGGGTTTATAGGGAACGAGCGTCTCCGTGTTGGGGTTTATAGGGAACGTGTATCTCTGTGTTGGGGTTTATAGGGAACGAGCGTCTCCGTGTTGGGGGTTTATAGGGAATGAGCGTCTCTGTGTTGGGGTTTATAGGGAACGAGCGTCTCCGTGTTGGGGGTTTATAGGGAACGAGCGTCTCCGTGTTGGGGGTTTATAGGGAACGAGCGTCTCCGTGTTGGGGGTTTATAGGGAACGAGCGTCTCCGTGTTGGGGGTTTATAGGGAACGAGCGTCTCCGTGTTGGGGTTTATAGGGAACGAGCGTCTCCGTGTTGGGGTTTATAGGGAACGAGCGTCTCCGTGTTGGGGTTTATAGGGAACGAGCGTCTCTGTGTTGGGGTTTATAGGGAATGTGTATCTCTGTGTTGGGGTTTATAGGGAATGTGTATCTCTGTGTTGGGGTTTATAGGGAACGAGCGTCTCTGTGTTGGGGGTTTATAGGGAACGAGCGTCTCTGTGTTGGGGTTTATAGGGAATGTGTATTTCTGTGACGGGGGTTTATAGGGAATGTGTATTTCTGTGACGGGGGTTTATAGGGAATGTGTATCTCCGTGTTGGGGTTTATAGGGAACGAGCGTCTCCGTGTTGGGGGTTTATAGGGAACGAGCGTCTCCGTGTTGGGGGTTTATAGGGAACGAGCGTCTCCGTGTTGGGGGTTTATAGGGAACGAGCGTCTCCGTGTTGGGGGTTTATAGGGAACGAGCGTCTCCGTGTTGGGGGTTTATAGGGAACGAGCGTCTCCGTGTTGGGGTTTATAGGGAACGTGTATCTCTGTGTTGGGGTTTATAGGGAACGAGCGTCTCCGTGTTGGGGGTTTATAGGGAATGAGCGTCTCTGTGTTGGGGGTTTATAGGGAACGAGCGTCTCTGTGTTGGGGTTTATAGGGAATGTGTATTTCTGTGACGGGGGTTTATAGGGAATGTGTATTTCTGTGATGGGGGTTTATAGGGAATGTGTATCTCCGTGTTGGGGTTTATAGGGAACGTGTGTCTCTGTGTTGGGGTTTATAGGGAACGAGCGTCTCCGTGTTGGGGTTTATAGGGAACGAGCGTCTCCGTGTTGGGGTTTATAGGGAACGAGCGTCTCCGTGTTGGGGTTTATAGGGAATGTGTATCTCTGTGTTGGGGTTTATAGGGAATGTGTATCTCTGTGTTGGGGTTTATAGGGAATGTGTATCTCTGTGTTGGGGTTTATAGGGAATGTGTATCTCTGTGTTGGGGTTTATAGGGAATGTGTATCTCTGTGTTGGGGTTTATAGGGAACGAGCGTCTCTGTGTTGGGGTTTATAGGGAACGAGCGTCTCTGTGTTGGGGGTTTATAGGGAACGAGCGTCTCTGTGTTGGGGTTTATAGGGAACGAGCGTCTCTGTGTTGGGGTTTATAGGGAACGAGCGTCTCTGTGTTGGGGTTTATAGGGAATGTGTATCTCTGTGTTGGGGTTTATAGGGAATGTGTATCTCTGTGTTGGGGTTTATAGGGAATGTGTATCTCTGTGTTGGGGTTTATAGGGAACGTGTGTCTCTGTGTTGGGGGTTTATAGGGAATGTGTATCTCTGTGTTGGGGTTTATAGGGAATGTGTATCTCTGTGTTGGGGTTTATAGGGAACGTGTATCTCTGTGTTGGGGTTTATAGGGAATGTGTATCTCTGTGTTGGGGTTTATAGGGAATGTGTATCTCTGTGTTGGGGTTTATAGGGAATGTGTATCTCTGTGTTGGGGTTTATAGGGAACGTGTATCTCTGTGTTGGGGTTTATAGGGAATGTGTATCTCTGTGTTGGGGTTTATAGGGAACGTGTGTCTCTGTGTTGGGGGTTTATAGGGAATGTGTATCTCCGTGTTGGGGTTTATAGGGAATGTGTATCTCTGTGTTGGGATTTATAGGGAACGTGTGTCTCTGTGTTGGGGGTTTATAGGGAACGTGTATCTCTGTGTTGGGGTTTATAGGGAACGTGTATCTCTGTGTTGGGGTTTATAGGGAATGTGTATCTCTGTGTTGGGGTTTATAGGGAACGAGCGTCTCTGTGTTGGGGTTTATAGGGAACGAGCGTCTCTGTGTTGGGGGTTTATAGGGAACGAGCGTCTCTGTGTTGGGGTTTATAGGGAACGAGCGTCTCTGTGTTGGGGTTTATAGGGAACGAGCGTCTCTGTGTTGGGGTTTATAGGGAATGTGTATCTCTGTGTTGGGGTTTATAGGGAATGTGTATCTCTGTGTTGGGGTTTATAGGGAATGTGTATCTCTGTGTTGGGGTTTATAGGGAATGTGTATCTCTGTGTTGGGGTTTATAGGGAACGTGTGTCTCTGTGTTGGGGGTTTATAGGGAATGTGTGTCTCTGTGTTGGGGTTTATAGGGAATGTGTATCTCTGTGTTGTAGGGGTGGCACGGTTCACAAAAGTCGCGGTTCGGTACGTATTGCGGTTTGAGGTCTGCGGTTCGGTACCTATTGGGTTTTTTTTTTTTAAATCTTAAGTACCCTGTATTTGGGCATATAGCCTACTATTTACCTTAAGTAAACATAGTTTAGGATACAGCATTTAAGAGAGGTTAAAATTATAGTTACAATGAAATAATCATGCACAAACTGAGTTTGAGTTGACATGAGCACATTTTATGAACAATCTCTGATGAAAAGCCAGGTAGTATTTTGAAACAGCAAGAGGGAATTCATGGATGATTTCAACAGCTTTTTTATTTACTACAGTATTTATACAAAGTGTCAGGAGTGTTTGCTGCCATGTTGTGGCATCTAGAGGAACCAGGTGTCTTTTGTCACATACAGAGTTTTCATAATTGGAAGAAATAAAAATGAGTTCTTAAAGCTTACTTTTGAACAGACGTGTGTGTTAAAACTTAAACTTTTATGTGGCGACCAACCAACCACCTATATACAAAAACCGAATCAAAAACTCTTCTAATCCCTGAGAGTGAGGATGGATTTTTTCACTTGAAATTAAAGTGCAGTGTTTTGAAACGTATGGCTGGATTTCTTATCTAATCTTAAAGTGCCACTGTATTCTTAGAACGATTTATAACAAAATACACACACAGCCAATATAAAATATTGCAATAAAACCAATCACTGCACTGTTTAAAACAAACCTCCCCTCCCCTCGCCGGAAAAAAAAAAATCTAGTTCGCCCATTATCCTGTGTCATTCTGAGATGCGCAGATAGACAGTAAAGGGAATTCGGAATTCCCTTTACTGTCTATCTGCGCATCTCAGAATGACACAGGATAATGGGAGAACTAGATTTTTTTTTTTCCGGCGGCGCGGCGCCGGAACGCTATCACCCCTGTTCGCATGAAAGAGAACCACGTGGTTTCATACGGGCATTCGGCTTTTTTTTTTTTTTTTTGGCGAACGTCTTAAATAGGGGTACCGCAGTTTATACGCGTATTGCACCGCAACAGGCGTATCGTACGGTTCGTTTTTTTTCCCATAACCGTGCCAAGCCTACTGTGTTGGGGTTTATAGGGAATGTGTATCTCAGTGTTGGGGGTTTATAGGGAACGAGCGTCTCCATGTTGGGGGGTTTATAGGGACCAAGCGTCTCCGTGTTGGGGGTTTATAGGGAACGAGCGTCTCCGTGTTGGGGGTTTGTAGGGAACGAGCGTCTCCATGTTGGGGGGTTTATAGGGACCAAGCGTCTCCGTGTTGGGGGTTTATAGGGAACGAGCGTCTCCGTGTTGGGGGTTTGTAGGGAACGAGCGTCTCCGTGTTGGGGGTTTATAGGGAACGAGCGTCTCCGTGTTGGGGGTTTATAGGGAACGAGCGTCTCCGTGTTGGGGGTTTATAGGGAACGAGCGTCTCCGTGTTGGGGGTTTGTAGGGAACGAGCGTCTCCATGTTGGGGGGTTTATAGGGACCAAGCGTCTCCGTGTTGGGGGTTTATAGGGAACGAGCGTCTCCGTGTTGGGGGTTTGTAGGGAACGAGCGTCTCCGTGTTGGGGGTTTATAGGGAACGAGCGTCTCCGTGTTGGGGGTTTATAGGGAACGAGCGTCTCCGTGTTGGGGGTTTATAGGGAACGAGCGTCTCCGTGTTGGGGGTTTATAGGGAACGAGCGTCTCCGTGTTGGGGGTTTATAGGGAACGAGCGTCTCCGTGTTGGGGGTTTATAGGGAACGAGCGTCTCCGTGTTGGGGGTTTATAGGGAACGAGCGTCTCTGTGTTGGGGGTTTATAGGGAACGAGCGTCTCCGTGTTGGGGGTTTATAGGGAACGAGCGTGTCCGTGTTGGGGGTTTATAGGGAATGAGCGTCTCCGTGTTGGGGGTTTATAGGGAACGAGCGTGTCCGTGTTGGGGGTTTATAGGGAACGAGCGTCTCTGTGTTGGGGTTTATAGGGAACGAGCGTCTCTGTGTTGGGGTTTATAGGGAACGAGCATCTCCGTGTTGGGGTTTATAGGGAATGTGTATCTCTGTGTTGGGGTTTATAGGGAACGTGTGTCTCTGTGTTGGGGTTTATAGGGAACGAGCGTCTCCGTGTTGGGGTTTATAGGGAATGTGTATCTCTGTGTTGGGGTTTATAGGGAATGTGTATCTCTGTGTTGGGGTTTATAGGGAATGTGTATCTCTGTGTTGGGGTTTATAGGGAACGTGTATTTCTGTGTTGGGGTTTATAGGGAATGTGTATCTCTGTGTTGGGGTTTATAGGGAACGTGTATCTCTGTGTTGGGGTTTATAGGGAATGTGTATCTCTGTGTTGGGGTTTATAGGGAACGTGTATCTCTGTGTTGAGGTTTATAGGGAATGTGTATCTCTGTGTTGGGGTTTATAGGGAACGTGTATCTCTGTGTTGGGGTTTATAGGGAACGTGTATCTCTGTGTTGGGGTTTATAGGGAACGTGTATCTCTGTGTTGGGGTTTATAGGGAACGTGTATCTCTGTGTTGGGGTTTATAGGGAACGTGTATCTCTGTGTTGGGGTTTATAGGGAACGAGCGTCTCCGTGTTGGGGGTTTATAGGGAACGAGCGTCTCCGTGTTGGGGTTTATAGGGAACGAGCGTCTCCGTGTTGGGGGTTTATAGGGAACGAGCGTCTCCGTGTTGGGGTTTATAGGGAATGTGTATCTCTGTGTTGGGGTTTATAGGGAATGTGTATCTCTCTGTTGGGGTTTATAGGGAACGTGTATCTCTGTGTTGGGGTTTATAGGGAATGTGTGTCTCTGTTGGGGTTTATAGGGAACGAGCGTCTCCGTGTTGGGGGTTTATAGGGAACGAGCGTCTCCGTGTTGGGGGTTTATAGGGAACGAGCGTCTCCGTGTTGGGGGTTTATAGGGAACGAGCGTCTCCGTGTTGGGGTTTATAGGGAATGTGTATCTCTGTGTTGGGGTTTATAGGGAACGAGCGTCTCTGTGTTGGGGGTTTATAGGGAATGTGTATCTCTGTGTTGGGGTTTATAGGGAATGTGTGTCTCTGTTGGGGTTTATAGGGAACGAGCGTCTCCGTGTTGGGGGTTTATAGGGAACGAGCGTCTCCGTGTTGGGGGTTTATAGGGAACGAGCGTCTCCGTGTTGGGGGTTTATAGGGAACGAGCGTCTCCGTGTTGGGGTTTATAGGGAATGTGTATCTCTGTGTTGGGGTTTATAGGGAACGAGCGTCTCTGTGTTGGGGGTTTATAGGGAATGTGTATCTCTGTGTTGGGGTTTATAGGGAATGTGTATCTCTGTGTTGGGGTTTATAGGGAATGTGTGTCTCTGTGTTGGGGTTTATAGGGAACGTGTGTCTCTGTGTTGGGGTTTATAGGGAACGAGCGTCTCCGTGTTGGGGTTTATAGGGAATGTGTATCTCTGTGTTGGGGTTTATACGGAATGTGTATCTCTGTGTTGGGGTTTATAGGGAACGAGCGTCTCTGTGTTGGGGTTTATATGGAACGTGTGTCTCTGTGTTGGGGTTTATATGGAACGTGTCTCTCTGTGTTGGGGTTTATATGGAACGTGTATCTCTGTGTTGGGGTTTATAGGGAACGTGTATCTCTGTGTTGGGGTTTATAGGGAACGAGCGTCTCCGTGTTGGGGTTTATAGGGAATGTGTATCTCTGTGTTGGGGTTTATAGGGAATGTGTATCTCTGTGTTGGGGTTTATCGGGAATGTGTGTCTCTGTGTTGGGGTTTATAGGGAACGAGCGTCTCTGTGTTGGGGTTTATAGGGAATGTGTATCTCTGTGTTGGGGTTTATAGGGAATGTGTGTCTCTGTGTTGGGGTTTATAGGGAATGTGTATCTCTGTGTTGGGGTTTATAGGGAACGAGCGTCTCTGTGTTGGGGTTTATATGGAACGTGTGTCTCTGTGTTGGGGTTTATATGGAACGTGTGTCTCTGTGTTGGGGTTTATAGGGAACGTGTATCTCTGTGTTGGGGTTTATAGGGAACGTGTATCTCTGTGTTGGGGTTTATAGGGAACGAGCGTCTCCGTGTTGGGGTTTATAGGGAATGTGTATCTCTGTGTTGGGGTTTATAGGGAATGTGTATCTCTGTGTTCGGGTTTATCGGGAATGTGTGTCTCTGTGTTGGGGTTTATAGGGAAAGAGCGTCTCTGTGTTGGGGTTTATAGGGAATGTGTATCTCTGTATTGGGGTTTATAGGGAATGTGTGTCTCTGTGTTGGGGTTTATAGGGAATGTGTATCTCTGTATTGGGGTTTATAGGGAACGAGCGTCTCTGTGTTGGGGTTTATAGGGAACGTGTATCTCTGTGTTGGGGTTTATAGGGAACGTGTATCTCTGTGTTGGGGTTTATAGGGAACGTGTATCTCTGTGTTGGGGTTTATAGGGAACGTGTATCTCTGTGTTGGGGTTTATAGGGAACGTGTATCTCTGTGTTGGGGTTTATAGGGAACGTGTATCTCCGTGTTGGGGTTTATAGGGAACGAGCGTCTCCGTGTTGGGGTTTATAGGGAACGTGTGTCTCCGTGTTGGGGTTTATAGGGAATGTGTATCTCTGTGTTGGGGTTTATAGGGAACGTGTATCTCTGTGTTGGGGTTTATAGGGAACGTGTATCTCTGTGTTGGGGTTTATAGGGAACGAGCGTCTCTGTGTTGGGGTTTATAGGGAACGTGTGTCTCTGTGTTGGGGGTTTATAGGGAACGTGTGTCTCTGTGTTGGGGTTTATAGGGAACGTGTGTCTCTGTGTTGGGGTTTATAGGGAACGTGCGTCTCTGTGTTGGGGTTTATAGGGAACGTGCGTCTCTGTGTTGGGGTTTATAGGGAACGTGCGTCTCTGTGTTGGGGTTTATAGGGAACGTGTATCTCTGTGTTGGGGTTTATAGGGAACGTGTATCTCCGTGTTGGGGTTTATAGGGAACGTGTATCTCCGTGTTGGGGTTTATAGGGAACGAGCGTCTCCGTGTTGGGGTTTATAGGGAATGTGTGTCTCCGTGTTGGGGTTTATAGGGAACGAGCGTCTCCGTGTTGGGGTTTATAGGGAACGTGTATCTCTGTGTTGGGGTTTATAGGGAACGTGTATCTCTGTGTTGGGGTTTATAGGGAACGTGTATCTCTGTGTTGGGGTTTATAGGGAACGTGTATCTCTGTGTTGGGGTTTATAGGGAACGTGTGTCTCTGTGTTGGGGTTTATAGGGAACGTGTGTCTCTGTGTTGGGGTTTATAGGGAACGTGTGTCTCTGTGTTGGGGTTTATAGGGAACGTGTATCTCTGTGTTGGGGTGTATAGGGAACGTGTATCTCTGTGTTGGGGTTTATAGGGAACGTGTGTCTCTGTGTTGGGGTTTATAGGGAACGTGTGTCTCTGTGTTGGGGTTTATAGGGAACGTGTATCTCTGTGTTGGGGTTTATAGGGAACGTGTATCTCTGTGTTGGGGTTTATAGGGAACGTGTATCTCCGTGTTGGGGTTTATAGGGAACGTGTGTCTCCGTGTTGGGGTTTATAGGGAACGTGTGTCTCCGTGTTGGGGTTTATAGGGAACGTGTGTCTCTGTGTTGGGGTTTATAGGGAACGTGTATCTCTGTGTTGGGGTTTATAGGGAACGTGTATCTCTGTGTTGGGGTTTATAGGGAACGTGTATCTCTGTGTTGGGGTTTATAGGGAACGTGTATCTCCGTGTTGGGGTTTATAGGGAACGTGTATCTCCGTGTTGGGGTTTATAGGGAACGTGTATCTCTGTGTTGGGGTTTATAGGGAACGTGTATCTCCGTGTTGGGGTTTATAGGGAACGTGTATCTCCGTGTTGGGGTTTATAGGGAACGAGCGTCTCCGTGTTGGGGTTTATAGGGAACGTGTGTCTCCGTGTTGGGGTTTATAGGGAACGTGTGTCTCTGTGTTGGGGTTTATAGGGAACGTGTATCTCTGTGTTGGGGTTTATAGGGAACGAGCGTCTCTGTGTTGGGGTTTATAGGGAACGTGTGTCTCTGTGTTGGGGGTTTATAGGGAACGTGCGTCTCTGTGTTGGGGTTTATAGGGAACGTGTGTCACTGTGTTGGGGTTTATAGGGAACGTGTGTCTCTGTGTTGGGGTTTATAGGGAACGTGTATCTCTGTGTTGGGGTTTATAGGGAACGTGTATCTCTGTGTTGGGGTTTATAGGGAACGTGTATCTCCGTGTTGGGGTTTATAGGGAACGAGCGTCTCCGTGTTGGGGTTTATAGGGAACGTGTGTCTCCGTGTTGGGGGTTTATAGGGAATGTGTATCTCTGTGTTGGGGTTTATAGGGAATGTGTATCTCTGTGTTGGGGTTTATAGGGAATGTGTATCTCTGTGTTGGGGTTTATAGGGAATGTGTATCTCTGTGTTGGGGTTTATAGGGAATGTGTGTCTCCGTGTTGGGGGTTTATAGGGAATGTGTATCTCTGTGTTGGGGTTTATAGGGAATGTGTGTCTCCGTGTTGGGGGTTTATAGGGAATGTGTATCTCTGTGTTGGGGTTTATAGGGAATGTGTATCTCTGTGTTGGGGTTTATAGGGAATGTGTATCTCTGTGTTGGGACCGACGTTGGAAGATTTGGCCACCAATGTGAATAAGAACATCAGTAATATCTCATACATCTTTGCTGGCCGTGCCACCGGGTACATCGCAGGGTCGCTGCTGGGAGGAATCCTGTTTGACCTCATCAACCCTCAGCTCCTGTTGGGTAAGAGTCCGATCCCTCACCGTTTGGCAGCGGTCATTTTTATTGCGTTCATGACTTAACCTGTTTTGTTATCTGTGTAGGTTCACGCCCGACTGTGTGTGTGTGCAGGTTTTGCCATGTTGATGACTGCGTTTGGAATGTTCTCCACTCCGTTCTGTAAGCGAGCGCTCGTTTTAACTGTTCTGGTTTCTGGTGTCGGCGTATCGATGGGGATCCTGGACACAGGTGAGAATAAGTGTCTTCACGTCCCAGTGCAGTTCTTTCTGCCTGTTCACACTGAAGCAGTTCCCACGGCGACACTGGTGTCTTTCATCTTACATTGTCCTCCATAATTATTGGCACCCTTGTAAAGATTAGGAAAAAAATCTACCTCTTGGTGAATTTGCTTCATCTCACACAGAAAAAATGAGGGAACTCCAACCTTTAGCTGAAATAAATGTATTCAGAGGAAAACAAACCAAACCCCTCAGCAAGAAATATGTGTATATATATATATATATATTTAAAGATTTTTTGGGGCTTTTTTCACCTTTATTGGATAGGACAGTGTCGAGACAGGAAATGAGCGGGAGAGAGAGACGGGGAGGGATCGGGAACTGACCTCATGTCGGAATCGAACCTGGGTCCCTGAATTTATGGTATGGCGCCTTATCCACCTGAGCCACGACGCCCCCGCAAGAAATATATTTTAAACAAAAACGCGTGCCATTATTATTGGCACCCCTGTAAATGATCGTGAACACAATGTACCTGAAGCATGTTTCCATTTTAATTGTCCTTGTGTGAGTTGACTGGAGTGTGTAGGAACTTTCACACAGTAATCCACGACTTCCTGATTAATCTGGGACCAAACATGAGGCGACGCAGAGGCCAAATTCCTTCAACATGGGGAAGATAAGAGACAAACGAACCCAGTGAAGGTGTGTTGACCTTCACAAGTCAGGGAATGGGTATAAAAAAATCAAACCTACTCCAAGTCTTCAAAACCGCCGTCAGACGCCATCTCCATGCCAACGGGTTATTTGGAAGGTCTGCCAGATAGTGGAACGCATGTTTTTGTTGAAAATGTATTTCTTGATGAGGGATTTATTTTCGTCTGAATAAATTTTTCAATTAACGGTTGGATTTTTTTTTTTCTTTAAGTGTGAGGTGAAGCGACTCTGACTTTTTTTTTTAAAGGGGGGGGGATGTTATGCCCATTGTCGTGTTAACCAGGGCGTGCTCCGAGGTGTGACCTGATAAGGAAATAGGTCATGAGTGGAAGTGCAGAGTTCTCCAGCACTCTATTGATGTGTTTAGTTTGTAAAGTTCTCCTCTGCCACGCTTTACTGGAGTGTAAAAGTCATGAACTCGCACAATGAGTCATCGTTTTTGTTTTTCTGTCTCCCTGTGAAGGTAAACACCGAGGCAGAGAGTCGCTAAAAGGACTAAATTCCCATCCTAAATAAATTAGATTAGATTGGATAAAACTTGATTGATCCCTTTGGGAAATTGTCCACAATAACAGTGTTACTTCCGATGCAACATTGCAGTTTTATCGTATCACTGATTATCGGCACAGCCGTTGTGTAAATTATGTTTGATGACGGCGTTCTGTGTGGTTTCAGGTGGAAACGTGTTAATTCTGAACACGTGGGGTGATCGGGCCGGGCCCCACATGCAGGCTCTCCACTTCTCCTTCGCCCTCGGAGCCTTTGTGTCTCCCATCATTGCCAAGCTACTGTTCGGAGACAAATCCAGCGTCTTGGATCGGAGCGCGTCACAGACCGCAGCACCTAACGTCATTTCCACACCTCCGCCCTTGTTCCATGGGAAAAGCTCCTCCCTGACGTCCATGTGGGCGTATGTGGTCATTGGTGCCTTCATCCTGTTTGTTTCACTCCTCTTCTTCATCCTGTACTCGCGAAGTTCCACCTCCTCGAGCAGGGCGTCATCAGCTCCGGGGAAGCCGCCATTCTTCGCCAAACATCACACGGCGCTCATTCTGCTTCTGGCGCTCTTCTTCTTCTTTTACGTGGGTGCTGAGGTGGCGTACGGTTCTTTCATTTTCACCTACGCTAAAGAATACGCTGGCTTAGAGGAGCCACAGGCTGCTGAGCTCAACTCGCTCTTCTGGGGCTCCTTCGCCACCTGCAGGGGGGCGGCCATCATCTTTGCAGCCTGCGTCTACCCGGGCACCCTGATCCTCCTCAGCCTCATGGGTTCTGTCGTTGCCTCGCTGTCTTTGGTGCTGTTTAACCAGCACCATGTGATGCTATGGATTTTCACAGCTCTTTATGGTGCCTCCATGGCTGCCACGTTTCCCAGCGGGATCTCGTGGGTGGAGCAGTACACCACTGTGAGCAGCAAATCCGCGGCAGCATTCGTCATCGGCGCAGCGCTCGGGGAAATGGTACTTCCTGCGTTGCTGGGCTTCCTGTTGGGTCGCATCCCGCATCAGCCGCTGCTCATGTACCTGGCTCTCTGCACAGCTGCCGTCACCTCCATCCTCTTCCCTGTGATGTATAAACTCGCCTCGTCTACAGGGGGCGCCATGGACTGCAAACAACGAGTCCGAGCGCACGGCGAGCTTGATGATGGCGAGGATCGCCAGGCGCTGCTCGATTCCATTGCTGACGATGCTGAAGAGGAGGCGGGGCCTGAGGACAACGAGTCCGAAATTGACCAGTGGAACGACGCGGATTTTGAAGTTATTGAGATGGACGACGCCAGCCTGACAAACTCGCCCAGTAAAACGAGCTCGTCACCGCCGGATACGTCGCCCAGCGGCCAGTTGGCTTCATCTGTTCAGTCCTCGTCGGTTACCTCCAGTCCCGTGGCAGCTTCCTGGAGCTCCGCCCCCACGCTCAGTGATTCGCCAAGACGCAAAGTTCTCCTCGATCGAGAGAAGAACGACTAAAAAGTGAACCTCCACATCTGCACTAATTACGACATGATCTGAGAACAGAACTGATTGGAGCACGTCTGCCTCCTGCTGGTGGCTCTGAGAATTGCGCTGGCAGTTTGGCTGTTAAAGTTTTAATAGAGCACAGCACTGCCCCCAGTGGCTCTGTAATGGAACTGCAGCTGTTTGCATGACTGCAGGACTGAAGACGTCCTGTGACTGTGGTGGACCTTTTCAACTCGTTTACACCTGGTGATTCTGGATCGAGAGACAGCGTCTGTCCAAGCCACAGTACATTACATCATAACCACGCCCCTCCCTCCCGCTGCGGTATATTATAGCACGGTGGCGATTTATAGAGACGCTGCAGTCCTGAGTAAAATTTGATAAAGCTTGTTTTAAGGAAATGCTCCTCTTCTGAAACTCGTACAGCGATTGAACACGTGTATAAAATAGTTTAGGTGGTGTAGACTCTCGACATGCTGCCGTTTCACAGATCAATACGAGCGAGCACTCGGGATAGCAGGTTACACACACTCCACCAATGTTTATGCTTTGAATTCTGATCATGATACGGTTAAAAACGTCTGTCATGTGACACTGAGGCGATTTCCGCTGCTGTATTTATTACAACGTTAATAAACATAAATGTATTGATGTACACACGACTCCCAGAAACGTGAACCGCCGACTACCATGAAGCGAGGTGAGCGTTAACATGAGCCCTGGGACAGCAGCGCCCCCTAGTGACCGCCGTCTCTGTTTCACGGGGTTTCTGTGCGTCAGTGTGAATTTACCCTGAGGCTCTTTCTGATATCGATTTAAACCCACGGAGACGATCTGCTGCGCAAAATAATCAAGTTTGATTTCATGTATGAAGTAAAATGCTGGAATGATTTTTTTTTTCGTGTTTCAGATCATTGAGCACTTAGACACTTTTTTCCCTGTAATTTATTGTTGATGAAATCACTACATGTTCTGTAACGATGTGCAAATCCACAGGACTCTTCTGTAACTGTTTAGCTCTTTTTATTTTTGTTATTATTCCTGCTGTTAATTTATTGAGATGGTGTGGGAATGTGATGGGTGTGGGTTCAGATCCCTGAAAAACACACATTCGAATGATTTTAAAGTTTAAACAGGAGGAATTTAAAGTGGTATAAACGTCCAATCAATCAGCTGTTGAAGCTGTTGAAGCTCTGTGATTGGTCCAAACCTCATAACACTTCATGATGGAAGTCGTCGTCGTCGTCATCGTCCTCCTGCTCTGAACTGTGTTGCCTTTCATTTCTGATCCAGTGCTGATTGAAGGTTTAATGTTGATGTGTGGGTTATTTTAAAATAAATGATTTAATGGCAGCGTGTCGTGTCGGCGTCACTGGATTCCTTCAAACTCAACCAACTCGAGTCAGGACTTTTTTTTTTTTTTTAAATTCCTTGTGGGTTAAAGTGCAAATAAATAAAATAAATAAAATGAAATCCTTTTTGTTTAACAAAATGTTATGAATACCCTTGTAGCGCACAAAACACACTTTTTCTTTTTGTTTCCGCGTGGCGATGTTACATGTGGACCTTCTGGAACCTCGTCTTCCTCCTCAGCTCAGAACTCTGGAGGACCATCTGGAGGACGTTCAGAACTCCCTCAGTATATTTTGAGAGTTCCGAATCCTGAGCGAGTGGACAGCGGGAGACGGAGATACAGGACCGAGGTAGGGTTTTAAGAGTCTGGACTCGTGTTTCACAGCCTTCACGCTGAAATGCTTGGAGTCAACAACATCAGGGACCAGCTTTGACTTGTTGCTTAGCAACCATGTGTGGTTAGTTTTGTCCCATCAACACGCCAATCACACCCTTGTGTTAGTATCGAGCGCCATCATTCAGTGAAAATCAAAGGGTGAAAACAAACATCCTGCACCTCTTGGTGTGTTTCGCAGCCCGATGGATCATAAAAAACCAGAAGGTTGCTCAGGTGTTGTGGCGTGAGAGCATTCAGCGCTTCATGGGTCGCGTTACAACCCCGTGATCATCATCATCTGGCCGTGCTGTGCAGAATCACCACCACTGGGCAGCAATATTTACACCTGTGTTCGTCAGGAGCTCATGCAGATTGTGCATTTGGTGAAAATCAGAACGTCCCATCCAGTTATCATCACATTCACAGAGAGGTTCGGGAGATGATGACCAACAATGAGCTGATTGTTCGTGCGTTATAGTATATTATTATTATTATTATACATCCAGGACACGTTTTCAATGGAATAAAAACTATTCCCTTCTAGCGGGTTTCATTCATTTGGTTCGATATCATGCAATATTGCTTATCCTACGTGTGTTACATCACTCTACCCAATAGAGAATGAGCGTTGAATATGGTTTGAGATTGCACGGTTGTTAAGACATGACATCATACAAACTTCTGCGCTAGCGAGTGACTGGGACAATCTGTAAACAAACATGGCCGCCAGGGTTGCGTCGTTAAATACGGAAGAGTTTGAGAGAATTTTGAAAGAGAAAGACGCGCTGAACACCCAAAAGGAATGTGTATGGATAATAATGGCTTTTTTTTTTTTACCGTGGTCTATGAGATATATTCCATTCAGGATCTCGCAGCCCCTCCTAGAACTGCCACCTTATTGTGGTGGAGGGGTTTGTGTGCTTGAATGATCCTAGGAGCTATGTTGTCGGGGGCATTATGCCCCTGTTAGGGTTTCCCAAGGCAGACAGGTCCTAGGTGACAGGCCAGACCAAGAGCAGTTCACCAAAAAACCCCTATGGAGGAAAAATCCAGGACCGTGACGTCGCCCGGTAGGACGCAGCCGGGGCCCCACCCTGGAGCCAGGCCCGGGGTTGGGGCTCGTATGCGAGCGCTTGGTGGCCGGGCCTTTGCCCATGGGGCCCGGCCGGGCTCAGCCCGAAGAGGTGACGTGGGCCCGACCTCCTGTGGGTTCACCACCCACAGAGGTAGCAGTAGGGGTTTGGTGCAGTGTGGATTGGGTGGCAGTCGAAGGCAGGGGCCTCGACGACCTGATCCCCGGACACAGCGGCTGGCTGTTGGGACATGGAATGTCACTTCGCTGGGGGGGAAGGAGCCTGAGCTTGTGCGGGAGGTTGAGAGGTACCGGCTAGAGATAGTCGGGCTCACCTCCACGCACAGCTTGGGCTCTGGAACCCAGCTCCTTGAGAGGGGCTGGACTTTCCACTTCTCTGGAGTCGCCCATGGTGAGCGGCGGCGGGCTGGTGTGGGCTTCCTTATAGCTCCCCAGCTCAGCCGCCATGTGTTGGAGTTTACCCCAGTGAACGAGAGGGTCGCCTCTCTGCGCCTTCGGATTGGGGAGAGGGCTCTTGCTGTTGTTTGTGCCTACGGGCCAAATAGCAGTATAGAGTATCCAGCCTTCTTGGAGTCCCTGGGAGAGGTACTGAGGGGTGCTCAGACTGGGGACTCCATTGTGCTACTGGGGGACTTCAATGCTCACGTGGGCGATGACAGTGACACCTGGAGGGGCGTGGTTGGGAGGAACGGCCTCCCCGATCTGAACCCGAGTGGTGTTTTGTTATTGGACTTCTGTGCTAGTCACAGTTTGTCCATAACGAACACCATGTTCGAGCATAGGGGTGTCCATAAGTGCACGTGGCACCAGGACACCTTAGGTCGGAGGTCGATGATCGACTTTGTAGTCGTGTCATCTGATCTCCGACCCTATGTCTTGGACACTCGGGTGAAGAGAGGGGCTGAGTTGTCAACTGATCACCACCTGGTGGTGAGTTGGATCCGCTGGCGGAGGAGGAAGCTGGACAGACCTGGCAGGCCCAAACGTATGGTGAGGGTCTGCTGGGAACGTCTGGCCGAGCACTCTGTTGGGGAGGTCTTTAACTCCCACCTCCGGGAGAGCTTTTCCCAGCTTCCGAGGGAGGCGGGGGACATTGAGTCTGAGTGGACCATGTTCTCTACCTCCATTGTGGATGCAGCTGTTCGGAGCTGTGGCCGCAAGGTCTCCGGTGCCTGTCGTGGCGGCAATCCCCGAACCCGGTGGTGGACACCGGAAGTAAGGGATGCCGTCAAGCTGAAGAAGGAGTCCTATCGGGCCATGTTGACCTCCAGGACTCCTGAGGCAGCCGACGGGTATCGGCAGGCCAGGCGTGCTGCAGCTCGGGCAGTTGCGGAGGCAAAAACTCGGAACTGGGAGGAGTTTGGGGAGGCCATGGAGAAGGACTATCGGTCGGCCTCGAAGAAATTCTGGCAAACCGTCCGGCGCCTCAGGAGGGGGAAGCAGTACTCTGCCAACACTGTTTACAGTGCGGGTGGGGAGCTGTTGACCTCGACTGGGGACATTGTCGGGCGGTGGAAGGAATACTTTGAGGATCTCCTCAATCCCACCGTCATGTCTTCCACTGAGGAGACTGAGGCTGATGACTCAGAGGTGGACTCGTCCATTACCCAAGCCGAAGTCACTGAGGTGGTTTGCAAGCTCCTCGGTGGCAAGGCACCGGGGGTGGATGAGATCCGCCCTGAGTATCTCAAGTCTCTGGATGTTGTGGGGCTGTCTTGGTTGACACGCCTCTGCAACATCGCGTGGCGGTCGGGGACAGTGCCTCTG